>NC_090657.1:128336809-128341809 GCF_040937935.1 Hyperolius riggenbachi
AGAGAGGGAGACTTACAATTGACCCCCTTAAATACTCTTTCATAATTGAATTTACCTGTGTATGTAGGTCAGGGGTCACCAAGCTTACCAAGCCAATTTGAGTTCCAATCATTAGTTCTAAAGGTTTTGGAATCAATAAAATAACACTGCCCAAATTTATGCACCTGTCTAATTTTATTTAAACAATTATTGCACACTTTTTGTAAATCCAATAAACTTCATTTCACTTATCAAATATCACTGTGTGTGTCTCCTATATGATATATTTAACTGACATTTTTTATTGTAACAACCAATGATTTATACAGGAAAATCATGACGATTAACAAGGTTGCCCAAACTTTTGCAACCCACTGTAGGTATAGGTTGCCCCAGCATAGAAAGCCAGGTATAGCTGCCCCCTGTATAGGTAGCCAGGTATAGGTGCCCCCAGTCTAGCTATCCCTGTGTAGGTCAGAAGGAAATGGCAGCGCTTCCAAACAGACGCTGCACCTGAATTGACTACCTGCACAGGTATGCAGAGCTCAAATAACGGGCAGGTTACACACCTTGCATTCAAAACAGGTACAGTAAAGGGGGGCGTTAGCTTCAGCATAAGTTGTGCACAAATTATCCCTAATAGACTCTCCAACGGCAGTGACGTGCCCCATAGGAGAGAAACTAACCACTAATCTAGCAGTGAAACATATAAAAAAGTGAAGCATGTTCAAACAATGAAAATTGTCCAAAAAAAAAAAGAAGAAAAAAAGGTTAAAACCTCAAACTAATGTAACAGTGAAACATATTCAACAGTGAAACATATCCAACAGTGAACCCTAGCTAGTCTAAAATTAAAATCATAATCCTTACCTGGTGCAGCTAGCCATAAATGGTATACACATTTGTTCAGAAGACAGCAAGCAATGGGCAGCGCTCACAGGCTGCAAGTGAAGTGAAAGCTCCAGAGATATGCCCAGCCCCTTGGGGCTAAATACACACCTTGAATACAAATCAGATGCAAATTATGTGCTAACACTAATCTAAATTCTAAAATTTGAATGCAAGCTGACACCCCTGGAGGCAGCTAGCCTGAAGTATACTTAAGTTTTGTACAGCAGAAGGAAATGGCAGCGCTTCCAAACAGACGCTGCACCTGAATTGACTACCTGCACAGGTATGCAGAGCTCAAATAACGGGCAGGTTACACACCTTGCATTCAAAACAGGTACAGTAAAGGGGGGCGTTAGCTTCAGCATAAGTTGTGCACAAATTATCCCTAATAGACTCTCCAACGGCGGTGACGTGCCCCATAGGAGAGAAACTAACCACTAATCTAGCAGTGAAACATATAAAAAAGTGAAGCATGTTCAAACAATGAAAATTGTCCAAAACCCTGTGTAGGTGCCCTCAGTATAGGAAGACAGGTATAGGTGCCCCCAATATAATTAGCCAGGTATAGGTGCCCCCAGTATAGCTAGCCAGGCATAGGTGCCCCCAGTATAGGTAGCCAAGTATAGGTGCCCTAACTATAGGTAGCCAGGTTTAGGTGCTCCCAGTATAGGAAGCCAGGTATAGGTGCCCCCAGTATAAGTATCTAATTATATTTGCCCTCAGTATAGCTAGCCAGGTATACACTCCCCCAGTATAGGTGGCCAGGTATAGGTGCCCCCAGTATAAGAAGCCAAGTATCGGTGCCCCCAGTAAGACAAATATAGGTGCCCCCAGTATAGGTAGCCAGGTATAGGTGCCCTTAGTGTAGGAAGCTAGGTATGGTATAGGTGCCCCCAGTATAGGAAGCCAAGCATAGGTGCCCCCAGTATCAGAAGGATCCCCATTGGTCTGTTTATAGACCAATGGGGAGCCTTAGAGCCAAATTCAAAGATGATTTAGCTCTGCTATACTTCACTTTCTGTCTTCCGCGGCTGCCCTCTCCTCCTCGCTCACCGCACCTACAGCGCTCACCTATGCTGTCACCCTGGAGCACCCATAGCACCCTAATACTTATAGCAAAGCTGTCGGTGGTGTTGCAGCGGTGTGGCGGCGGCCGGCGGAGATCTTCAATCAAGTTGTTACAGAGGATCGCAAGATAGAGGATATTGGCATGGGACCATTTCCGAGGATATTGGCGTGAGAACATTTTCTTAAAGGTACAGGTAAGAATTTATGTTAATAAAGGACTTTTTTCATTGTTGTGTTTTTATTTCATTTAACCCTTTATGGAAATGCGTAAGGGGTACTTTGTATCCCTAAACTCATTTCTCCTGGGAGGGGGATGGGCATCTGGGGGTCCCCTTCTTAAAGGGACTCCCAGATGCAAACCCAACTGGGACTTGTCGCCACCGCCTCCTCCTGAGGCACCGGAGGTGGGGGGAGCCCCTTGTCCATGGATTGGACAAGGGCTCTGGGGGGAGGGGGAGGCTTGGCCATCATAAAATTCATTGCTCTTTCTTGTGATATATGTAAAATTACACTACCATTAGGTTTGCTGCATTAACTGTCATTTACCGCATTTAAATTGTTCGTCAAACACCTGCGCCAGTGAGGCCTGTCAGCTGCTGAATGGATAACAGTATCCTTGTATTACTGGATAAGTGCCTATAGTAAAATGTAATCCACAGCCCTATTTGCAAAGTATTAAAACTTATTTATTGTTAAAACAACAAGCAACATGTGTCTCCTGGGTCCTTAACCCTTTTTAAACCATCTACAATTAACATGCATGTGTTATCCACACACATACAATTCACTGCAGTAAATGAATATTAAATGGAAACAGAAAATGTTGGGCCCAAAACAAAGACATGCGCTAGTTCAAAACATAAAAAATAGAAAAATTAAAAATTATTAAATGAACAGCGAAAAAAATTAGCTTTCCACAACTATTAGGACAGTCTCCTGTCAAAAATCTGAAGGCATCCAATCTATCAGATGAAAGAGTATTAATTCCATAAAATTGCATTGGTAATTGATTGTATATGCATGCAGTCTCTTTGAATCCAAATGATACAGCCGCTATAGTAGATCCTGTGACATGTATGCAGTTCAAAGATGGCTGCTTAATTCTGCATAATCAAATTGCAGATCTGCTATAAACTGGGTCAACGTTCATACATTACCCGTCCAGAGAGAATGGCTGGTTAGGTGACAGGTATCTTTGTCTCAATCCTCCACAAGAAGACGGCCGTTCCAACAAGCGGGGAGAGACTAGCAATCGTGAAGCCACAGGTATCTAGCACAGTGCGCGATCACCGAAGTGCCCGCTGATAAGGTACAGAATCGTGCTGTTCAGAGTGACGTCACTTCTCACAAAATAACGAATGGCTGACGTTTCATTTCCTGTTACTCCTCCAGCACCCTTACAACCATTCCCACCTCCATCTCCATAGCAACTTGATGCATACATGTCTTTCTTTACAACACAGCAGCAAACCAGCAAAACAGTCCACTTAACCCTTGCAGTGCCAGAATTTGATGCCTCAGAAACATGTCATCCCTGCTGAGCTATGACCTCTCATAACGGAGATCCTTAGGTATTATTTGCGATACCAAATATTGAATCTGAACAAAAAAAAATAATAATAATAATTTTGCATGAAATTGTATTTAAATATAAAAATGAATAAAAAAATTGTATTACAAACTACAGGATCTTCTAAAAAAATTAGCATATTGTGATAAAGTTCATTATTTTCTGTAATATACTGATAAACATTAGACTTTCATATAATTTAGATTCATTACACACAACTGAAGTAGTTCAAGCCTTTTATTGTTTTTCTTATTGATGATTTTGGCATACAGCTCATGAAAACCCAAATTTCCTATCTTAAAAAATTAGCATATTTCATCCGACCAATAAAAGAAAAGTGTTTTTAAAACAAAAAAAGTCAACCTTCAAATAATTATGTTCAGTTATGTACTCAATACTTGGTTGGGAATCCTTTTGCAGAAATGACTGCTTCAATGCGGCGTGGCATGGAGGCAATCAGCCTGTGGCACTGCTCAGGTGTTATGGAGGCCCAGGATGCTTCGATAACGGCCTTAAAGAGACACTGAAGCGAAAAAAAAATTATGATATGATTTGTATGTGTAGTACAGCTAAGAAATAAAACATTAAAGAGAATCTGTATTGTTAAAATCGCTCAAAAGTAAACATACCAGTGCGTTAGGGGACATCTCCTATTACCCTCTGTCACAATTTCGCCGCTCCTCGCCGCATTAAAAGTGGTTAAAAAACGGTTTTAAAAAGTTTGTTTGTAAACAAACAAAATGGCCACCAAAACAGGAAGTAGGTTGATGTACAGTATGTCTACACATAGAAAATACATCCATACACAAGCAGGCTGTATACAGCCTTCCTTTTGAATCTCAAGAGATCATTTGTGTGTTCCTTCCCCCATGCACTGAAGTTTCAGGCTGCTCTTTTCTTCCTGCAAACAGCTTTGCCCTTGTTTGTAATTCCTCAGTATGTGAAAGCCCAGCCAGCTCAGAGGACGATTTATCCAGCTGATTAGAGCAGCTTCTCTCTTATCTAAATAACACACAGGCAGTATGCATAGAGGGGCCAGGAAGGGTGAGTTCATAGCAGAACCACAACACTGAAGAACTTGGCAGCCTTCCAGACACAGGCCGACAAGTCTGACAGGGGAAAGATACATTGATTTATTACAGAGACTGTCATAGTAGAAAGTGCTGCAGTTAGCCAGAACACATTAGGATAGCTTTTGGAACATGTAGGATGATTAAAAACAGGATGCAATTTTTGTTACGGAGTCTCTTTAAGATCAGATACATCATTCAAATTGTTTCCAGTACAGGAAGAGTTGAGAAACTCCAGTTGTTATCTCTATGCAAACAAGCCATTAAGCTCTCCGACTAAGTTAGTCATGGAGAGGGCTGTTATCTGACTTTTATTATCTCAACTGTTCCTGGACTATTTACTTTTCCTCTGCCAGAGGAGATGTCATTACTTCACAGACTGCTCTGAAAGAATTATTTTGAATGCTCTGCTCTGAAAGAAT
>NC_090657.1:129026809-129085464 GCF_040937935.1 Hyperolius riggenbachi
GGTTACCTCACCGAACCTACAGCAAGCGTTCGTACCAGACAAGACAGAGAGAAGGAGTAGCCAGCAGCAACCGCAGCTCTGGCCTACACTCCCAGACAGAGCACAGAAGGAACCACCGCCACTACCGCTAGAGCGGATGCGATCCAGACAGACAAACAGATGAATCAACCAGTAGCAACCGCTGCTCTGGCTTGCACCCCTAAGACGGAGTACAGACAGAATGATTTCCTGTCGACCGCCGCTGGCGACAAGACAGTCGCAACCGATAGACAGTACAAGGCAAAACAGATAATACAACCTGACTGCACTAGAAGGGATGCCGAGTGCAGTCCCAAGGAATTACTCTAAGATAATCTTAGCAAACAATAGCAAAGGCTGATACTCCAGGTGAGTTAGCAGGAACAAACCATCATTACCAGCAAGGAATTCTGGGAGCAAAAGGTATTTATACTGCAAGCCATCAAAGGAAGCAGCTAAGCAATTTGCATGACAAGTGTATGCAAATTCCTCACCAGCAGAGCAACTCTGAAACTTGCAAAGCGAAGACAGGTCTCTTTTCCAGAAACCTGCAGCACTCAGACCTAAAGAATGGAAAAAACAGCTGTCTGCCCGTGCAGACAGCTGAGCAGATCATTACAGGTAGTTTGTGGAATCATTAAAGGATACCCAAACTGACATGTGACATGAGATAGACGTGTATGTACAGTGCCTAGCACACAAAAAAACTATGCTGTGTTCCTTTTGTTCTTTCTCTGCCTGAAAGAGTTAAATATCAGGTATGCAAGTGGCTGATCAGTCCTGACTCAGAAAGGAAGTGACTACAGTGTGACCCCCACTGATAAGAAATTCCCACTATAAAACACTTTCCTAGCAGAAAATGGCTTCTGAGAGCAAGAAAGAAGTAAAAAAGGGGAATTTCTTATCAGTGAGGGTCACACTGTAGTCCCTTCCTGTCTGAGTCAGGGTTTAGTCAGCCACTTGCATACCTGATATTTAACTCTTTCAGGCAGAGAAAGAAAAAAAGGAACACAGCATAGTTATTTGTGTAAATGTATGGGAGAGCAGGCAGGCACTCGGAGTTTGTATAGCCAAAAATTAGGAAGAAGTACCCAGTACACTATGTGCTCCAGACTAGCAAAGAAAAGGATTCTGCAGCAGTCAAAGGCATGAGAAAAAGTCTGGCACTATAGTGTTTAATGTACAAAAAATGGTATCACATCAAGTGAATATAAAGTGCATCAACAAGGCTTAGTAAGCAAAAATTAATATGCAGTAAAAAACATGTCAACATGGTATCTTCATACTCATCTGGATACAGGTGGGGGGCAGCGGAGGTGGGTGCCAAAGGGTGCACGGCCTAACGACCGTTTCGCATGGCTTACGCCAGGCTTTGTCAAAGGTGAAGTGTGCAACAGTGCTGGAGTGGCAGCGGAGCGTTTTTAAAGTGCAGTTAACGGCACTTCCGGTTCGCCATAATAGGCCACACACCATCCGGAAGTTAGAGGAACTAATGCCCTATGACCTATGAGCATTGTGGAACGCAAATGGTTACGCATGAAAAAGCCACGTGTACGCGTCAAAAATGACGTAAGCACACGCAAACCCATCATACCCAAAGCCTGTACAACGCTCTTTGAACGCAACAATTCCGCATAATGAAACGCGCATGAGCGTCAAGAATGACGCGTACAAGCGTCAAAAAATGATGCAAAAACACGCTACTCAAAAGGAAAGAGTCATGCATAAAAGTACCTGCATCACATGGAGCTACTATAAAGTGCTAAAATCATGCGTAATGATGGCTGCAATAGAAACTCCAGTCTATCTGCTCGTCAAAGGCGGGCAGTGAGAGACACCTGGGGTAAACAGCCATCAGTAGGCAGAAGATGGTGGTAGCCTAGCAGGACTCGGATATGGAACATTATCTCATTTCTGGCTTATTGACCTTTAAAGTGCTATGGCGTTATCTTAAAGGGCAAAAGAGGGTTAGTAACACCGGAGGGGAATAGGGTGGGTAGAGGGATAGTGAACCCAAAGGTGTGAAAATGAAGACCAGGAAAGGGGTGATATACAAACAGAATGGGTACACTAGGGGGAGTAGAAGTGGGAGCAATGTACAGCACCACAAAGAGAGGTAGTTGTTTCAATCCCAAAACGGCGTCTCACTAAAACAAACATATACATTTATAAATTTAATGGTACTTATCACAAAGCAATTTAAAATTTATTATATCAAAAGGTATGGCCATTGGGAATGAAAGGGCAACAAGAGGCAGCCAGGGGTGGGGGCACAAGAATCCCCAGCCAGGAACACCCAGAAGAATTAAGGATCAAGGAAGCATGCAAGATCTACATAGTCGTTTAGACCCAAAGGACCCATGGCATCGGTGCGTAGGATCCAGAGCGCCTCTTGTCTGAGTAAAAGTTTTTTCCTATCGCCTCCTCTACGAGGAGTATTGCAAATGTCAATACAAGCAAAAGACAAAAAAATTGGGGTTGCTTTGATGGAAAGTCGACATGTGTTCGACGATCCTTGGACAGCCTTTATTTTTGGGAAGCAGGCGAACGTGTTACAAAATACGTTCCTTCACCATCCTGGTGGTTTTGCCAACGTAAAAACGTTTGCATGGACACCACAAGGCATAAACCACAAATTTGGTTCTACATGTGGCAAAAAAAGAAACATTGTGATGGATCGGACCTAAAGTGTAGGACTTACCAGTTTTAATGAATTGACAAGCTTTGCAAAAGCCACATTTGTAGTTGCCAGATGAGGCAAGATCATTCAGCCAAGTGCGCTGTGGATGCTCGCGAAAGTCGATGTGTACTAGAAGGTCACCAATAGTTGGTGCCCTCTTAAATGCGATTAAAGGTTGAGGGGGTAAGGATTCTTTCACGAGTGGATCCTCCAAAAGTAGAGACCAGTTCCTACTAAAGGCCCATTTAATCTGACTGGCCATGGGTGAAAAATCAAAAGAGAAGACTCCTGTTCCCCTGGTGGACTTGGCACGCTTTTTCCTTTTTATAAGGTCAGATCTGTCTCTATCTAGAGCTTTTTTAATCGCTAGATTGAGTTTGTTTTCATCATAGCCCCGATTTAGGAGCCTCTGCTTTAGATTCTCAGCTTGGTTGAGGAAGTCCTGGACCGTAGTGTTGTTTCTGCGCAGTTGCAGAAACTGACCATAGGGGAGGGATTCTGTTACATGTTGTGGATGGTAACTCCTGCAGTGCAAGATGGTATTGGAAGCGGTGGGTTTTCGATAACTCCTTGTCGATATGCCTTCCTCTGTGACGGCCAATTCCAGATCAAGAAAGCTGATACTTTCTATTGACCACTCCATTGTGAAGAGCATATTGACCTCGTTGTGATTAAGATATTCCAAAAAGCACTGCAGGAGTGGAACATCTCCTGACCAAAAGGTCAGGATATCGTCCACATACCTGGACCACATCCTCAGAGCCGAGCGAAAGGGGTTATTGGGAGAGTGAATGTACATTTCTTCCCAGGCTCCCAAAAACAGGTTGGCATAGGTACAAGCTACCGGGGTCCCCATCGCCGTACCTGAGATCTGCTGGTACCAAGTTTTCCCAAACATAAAGGCATTATGAGTAAGGATGAACTCCAGACATTCGTACACAAATGCGTTGTGAGAAGCCTCCTTATTGGACTCTCTGTCGAGGTACATCCTCACGGCACTAATACCATCCATGTGTGCAATTCTGCTGTAAAGACTGGTAACATCAATGGTTACCAGCAGATCCCCTTTGCACCACGATGAGGACCCTAGGCCCTCCAAGTTGTCAATAGTATCACTGAGGTGTGAGGGGATAGAATGCAGCAGGGGTCGGAGGATGTGGTCCAGGTATCGTGATAGCCTTTCCGTGACCGCCCCCAGGCCTGAGACAATTGGTCGGCCTGGGGGATCGGTCAGGGATTTATGTATTTTCGGGAGGCAGTACCAAACAGGTTTAACTGGGAAGGCAGGGAGAAGGTTGTTTGCTAAAGTTGAGGTCAAAAAGCCTTTTTCGACTCCTCTTCTAAGAAGTGATCGAAGGGCAGAGTGGTAACTCATAGTGGGGTCTTTTTTAAGGGGGTTGTAAGTGGAGGTATCAGACAGTTGTCTCATAGCCTCTATCTTGTATTTCTCTGTAGAGAGGATTACCACTGATCCTCCCTTGTCGGCTTTGCGGATGGTGAGATCAGGACGATTTCTCAACCACCGCAAAGCATTACTTTCAATAGGGGATAAATTGGGGGTTGCTGTGGGGTAGATTAAGGCCTTGATATCATTATCTACTTGTTTTTCAAAGTGGTCAATGCAGGAACCTGCTTGAGTGGAAAAAGGCATAGTCGATTTGCATGGTTTAAATTTGATATCTTCAGTCATTGGTACAGCAACCAATGCTGATTCAACCAGAAGTTCATTCAGAGCTGTGATTTCTTCAAGTTGTGTCTCCTTCCATGAGCCTATAGTACTGAAACCAAGTGTTCCTACTGATTTCATATCAAGTTCTTCTGGGTTTTTTAAGGACAAAGTCTGCTCTGCCTTCATTTTTCCAAAATGGTGTTGAATATTTAGTTTCCTGATTCCTTTTTAGAGATCCACTTTAAATCGAGAGTAGTCGAATTGTTGCGTCAAAGAGTAATTCAGGCCTTTATTAAGTAGACTTTCTACCCCATCTGGTAATTCTACAGAGGTTAGATTCACCACACTGGTTTTGATGTTAGAAGGCATGGTTTCTAGTAGGTTACTTTCCTCTTCTTGCTTTTTCCTCTCGGTTTGTCTTCCCAGGTCACCCTTCTGCCTTTTTCTCCCTCTTCCTCGCCTGATGCGCCGCCTAAAGGGGCACCTGCTGGATTAGTTGGTGGTTTCCTCTTTGGGGTATGATTGGGACGCGGATTTGGGACGTCTTCCCCACTTGACTCAGAGTCGGTGGTCCAGTAACCCCTTGGTTGTTTAGGTAAATTGGGTTTCCCTTTGGGTTTGGGACCGTGAAGTTGTGCCCAGGAAAAGATTCTTCCAAACTTATAATCCTCTTTATCGCAAAGGAATTTTTGTAGCTTTCGTGCTTTGATGTTGTCTTGTACTGTTGCTAGCTTTTTGTCTATTTTGTCGACTGAGTTTTTAAAGTGTTCTTCAGTTACTAGATTTCTGAACTCAGTTTTATTTTCTGAAATAGCACTAGTAAGTAGGTTAAGTTCAATCCTGCTTCTATTTAAGACAATGGCCTCAATTCACTAAGATCATGCTAGAGATAAGGCAAGAGAAAACTTACCTCCACACGTGAGAGAGTTATCTTACCTCTTCATTCCTTAAGTTACCTCTCCTGTAGTTAATTTACCTCCTCTGTAGTTAATTTACCTCCTCTGTAGTTAATTTACCTCCTCTGTAGTTAATTTACCTCCTCTGTAGTTAATTTACCTCCTCTGTAGTTAATTTACCTCCTCTGTAGTTATTTTCACATGCAGCTAACGGCTGTTAGCCTGTCTTTAACTCTGGAGTTATTTTAAGGATTGGAGAGTTAATTTAAAGACAGAAGAGTTAACTTTAGGCTTGCCTGAGGTAAAATGTTTCCTGAATACTACATGCCTTATCACCATGGTAACAACTCTAGAAGAGTTATTAAAGACAGGAGATAAGTTTAGTGAATTGAGGCCATAGTCTTGTAGACGGGCTGAATGTTCCAAAAATTCTTGCTTCCAGGTTTCAACAAACTTCGGATCCTGTTTATATTCAGAGGGTTCCTGATACCTCCTAAAACCCCTGGCCACCAATTGCTCTCCCTTGTACCTCTCCAAAGTGGTGACCGTCCAGAAGACTCCCACTTCTCTCTCACATAATCTCCTCAGATTTTGTTCCAGCACCTTGGCACCCACAGAGCTGTTTGAGCCGCTTGATCCACCAGTATTAGTGAAAAAACTGGTGAGATCTGACCTCCCTGCTATAACGTTATCACCATGGACCGTTAATGGCTGATCAGCAATGTCCAAATCCTCAGGAGGACTATCCTCTTCGGTATTGGACATATCCGGTGCTCAACACCAAAAAAGCAAAAAGCTGGTACAAATGTATGGGAGAGCAGGCAGGCACTCGGAGTTTGTATAGCCAAAAATTAGGAAGAAGTACCCAGTACACTATGTGCTCAAGACTAGCAAAGAAAAGGATTCTGCAGCAGTCAAAGGCATGAGAAAAAGTCTGGCACTATAGTGTTTAATGTACAAAAAATGGTATCACATCAAGTGAATATAAAGTGCATCAACAAGGCTTAGTAAGCAAAAATTAATATGCAGTAAAAAACATGTCAACATGGTATCTTCATACTCATCTGGGTACAGGTGGGGGGCAGCGGAGGTGGGTGCCAAAGGGTGCACGGCCTAACGACCGTTTCGCATGGCTTACGCCAGGCTTTGTCAAAGTTGAAGTGTGCAACAGTGCTGGAGAGGCAGAGGAGCGTTTTTAAAGTGCAGTTAACGGCGCTTCCGGTTCGCCATAATAGGCCACACCCCCTCCGGAAGTTAGAGGAACTAATGCCCTATGACCTATGAGCATTGTGGAACGCAAATGGTTACGCATGAAAAAGCCGCGTGTACGCGTCAAAAATGACGGAAGCACACGCGAACTCATCATACCCAAAGCCTGTACAACGCTCTTTGAACGAAACAAATCCGCATAATGAAACGCGCATAAGCGTCAAGAATGACGCGTACAAGCGTCAAAAAATGACGCAAAAACGCGCTACTCAAAAGGAAAGAGTCATGCATAAAAGTACCTGCATCACATGGAGCTACTATAAAGTGCTAAAATCATGCGTAATGATGGCTGCAATAGAAACTCCAGTCTATCTGCTCGTCAAAGGCGGGCAGTGAGAGACACCTGGGGTAAACAGCCATCAGTACCTCTACCCATCCTATTCCCCTCCGGTGTTACTAACCCTCTTTTTCTCTTTAAGATAACGCCATAGCACTTTAAAGGCTAATAAGCCAGATATGAGATAATGTTCCATATCCGAGTCCTGCTAGGCTACCACCATCTTCTGCCTACTGATGGCTGTTTACCCCAGGTGTCTCTCACTGCCCGCCTTTGACGAGCAGATAGACTGGAGTTTCTATTGCAGCCATCATTACGCATGATTTGAGCACTTTATAGTAGCTCCATGTGATGCAGGTACTTTTATGCATGACTCTTTCTTTTTGAGTAGCGCGTTTTTGCGTCATTTTTTGACGCTTGTACGCGTCATTCTTGACGCTCATGCGCGTTTCATTATGCGGAATTGTTGCGTTCAAAGAGCGTTGTACAGGCTTTGGGTATGATGGGTTCGCGTGTGCATACGTCATTTTTGACGCGTACACGCAGCTTTTTCATGCGTAACCATTTGCGTTCCACAATGCTCATAGGTCATAGGGCATTAGTTCCTCTAACTTCCAGAGGGGGTGTGGCCTATTATGGCGAACCGGAAGCGCCGTTAACTGCACTTTAAAAACGCTCCGCTGCCTCTCCAGCACTGTTGCACACTTCACCTTTGACAAAGCCTGGTGTAAGCCATGCGAAACGGTCGTTAGGCCGTGCACCCTTTGGCACCCACCTCCGCTGCCCCCCACCTGTACCCAGATGAGTATGAAGATACCATGCTGACATGTTTTTTACTGCATATTAATTTTTGCTTACTAAGCCTTGTTGATTCACTTTATATTCACTTGATGTGATACCATTTTTTGTACATTAAACACTATAGTGCCAGACTTTTTCTCATGCCTTTGACTGCTATAGTTGTTTGTGTGCTAGGCACTGTACAAACACATGTCTATCTCATGTCTATCTCATCATGTCACATGTCACTACTTTAAGTAGTCTGAATGCTTCTTCTAGATAGTCTGTTTTGTCGAGGATGACTATTCCCGCCCTGTATCTGCTGATTTTATTATTATATCGGGGTTATTTCTAAGGAGCATTGAGTGCTGTTCTTTCTGATTTTGTTAGATTAGATGTGGAAAACGGGTTCTCCAATTCTAGGGCTTGTAAATCTTGTAAGACTAGTGCATAAAATGTATCAATGAAATTGCCTTTGGATGCTGAGGGGTAGAACCAGGATCTACCTTTTACATTGGTGACTATGTATTTTTTTTTCAATATTCAGTGATGATGCTTCTACCAGGCAAGTGGGTAAATTGTCATTGGCTGTGATAATTAATGATGTGTTGGGGTTGGTATGGAGGGCTTTAGTGTTTTTCTTTATTGCGAAGTGACGTTTTAATGTGAGTTTTCTAACGTAAGAATTTAGGTCAGTAAATAGCTCAAACATGTTTGAGGTCTTAGTGGGGCAGTAATACAATACAATAACATTTGTAAAGCGCTTTTCTCCCATAGGACTCAAAGCGCATAGCTGTGTCTCAGATTAATACAGGGTTGCAGGCTGGGTTGTGTTACAGAGGAGATAGTCAGATGTTCATGAATGCCAGACTGAAGAGGTAGGTTTTCAGTTTAGACTTAAATGCTTCCAGGGATGGAGCTGTCCTGATTGGGTGTGGCAGGGAGTTCCAAAGTGTAGGGGCAGCATGACAAAAGGCTCTGTCTCCAAAGGTTTTGAGGTGGACTCTGGGGGTGACCAAGGTGTTACGTCTTTTTGATCTAAGATTGTGGGGGGTGTGATGTAGTTGCAACAAGTCCTTCAGGTATCCAGGGCCCAGATTGTGCAAGGATTTGAATGTCAGTAAGCCAATCTTAAACAGAATTCTCCATTTTATCGGTAGCCAGTGGAGTGAGCTCAGGGTTGGTGTTATGTGGCAATGGCGGGGTTGGCTCGTTAACAGCCTTGCAGCGGCATTCTGTACTAATTGCAGGCGGCGTAAGTCTTTCTTATGCAGGCCTGTGTAGAGGACCTTGCAGTAGTCTAACCTTGATGTGACGAAGGCATGAACTAGGGTTGGAAGATCCTGTGTAGGAATTAGGTGTTTAATCCTTGCAATATTCCTTAGGTGAAAAAAGGAATGTTTCACAACAGCTGAGATTTGATTCCTGAAGCTTAATTTCCCATCAATCAGTACTCCCAGGCTGCGCACACAGTCTGAGTTGTTCAGGTCTGAGCTCCCTATCCTTAGCAGGGTTGGTTGAGACTGGGGCTGCTTTGCTGTTGAGCCCTGGCCCTCGATAACAAGATCCTCAGTTTTGTCAGCATTAAGTTTTAGCCAATTATTATTTATCCACTCCTGAAGCTCAGCTAAGCATGCGTTTATTTGTGGAGTAGGGTCTGTGACGTCAGGTTTGAATGACAAATATAGCTGGGTGTCATCAGCATAGCAATGATATGTCAGGCCATGTTTTTGTATGATTTCTCCAAGTGGCAGCATGTATATGGTGAACAGTAAAGGGGATAATATTGCGCCCTGAGGTACACCGTATTTTAGTGGTACAGGGTTGGAGAGGAAGGGCCCTAAGGCTACCCTTTGTGTTCTGCCAGGCAGGAAGGAGTTGAACCACCGGAGAACAATGTCATCTATGCCACAGTACTCTTGTAGCCTGTTGAGCAAGATTTCATGATCGATTGTGTCAAAAGCCGCTGAGAGGTCGAGCAAAATCAGGATGGAACATTGACCCTTGTCTCTTGCAATGAGCAGATCATTGCAAATCTTGGTGAGGGCTGTTTCACAGCTGTGATATTTCCTGAAGCCAGATTGAAGAGGGTCAAGGATGTTTTCTGGAGAGCCTGGCTTCAAGTTGGGAGGTAGACAGCCTTTTCAATAACTTTTCCCAGAAAGGGGAGGTTTGAGACAGGTCTGTAGCTGTTTAGAGCAGTAAGAGAGTCCTTTTTCCAGGAGGGTGATCTCTTGTTTGGACAATGTATGACTGGATAAGTTAAAGATGCATCTGGTGTTCTAGGGTATTTTTATGTTTGTACTGGCGGGGAGGGGGGTTGCATTCTGTTTCTTTTTTCACCCTCTTCCTCTACATCCTCTTCTTCTAGATCGGCCAGGGGTCTTTTCAAATTGTTCCATGGTTGTAACCGTGAATAGCTGGCCTTGGGACTGTGCAATTGTGTTAGTAGGGACGTTCTGGGAGAGGAAGGAGAGGAGCTCTAAAAAGAGGACACTAGTATGTCATTGGGCCTGTCGTTTTGGATACTTTAAATCATTTTGCATTGGCTTAAAATAATTTTTATTGTTGTTTGTTGGGTCTTTCACAGGGAGTTTTTGATATTAGTGTGCTGGTGGGGGGGGGGGGGGGGGGTGAGAAAGCAGTAGTAGAAACGGAGTGGGAGTTTGGCTGTGGGGAGAGCTTGGATGGGGAAGGTTCGGGTGAGGGGGGTATGGTTTCACAGTTCTATGGGTGGCGATTTTACTGCTTCTTCATTTGTGAGGGTAGTTGGGGGGGGGGGGGGTCATGGCCTGTGAAATTGCAATTTGGTCTATTGAGTTGTAGGTTGCTCGATTTAATGCCACTCTATGTTTGTGTGGTTGGTAGTGGCGTGCTTGTAGTTATAGGGGCTTTGTTTGTTTTTCTGGGAGTTTTGGACTTAGTTTGCTGTCGTGGTGGTTTTGGTATGGTTGTTGGGTTGGGCAGCACATCTGATTTATTTTTTTAAAGGAAAATGCATTGGGAGGTGGTGTAGGTGCAGTGAAGTAAGGGGTGCAGTTCTGTGTTGCTCCTGAGTTCATTTAGTTTTGAATTGCTGGAGTTGGTCCGGATGGGAGTTCACCAGATGATATGGTTAATTTTGGTGTTGGATGTGGTGTCGGTGCAGATTGTGGGGGTGAGATGGGTGGTGGTGTGTATGGTGGATATCTATAAATAAGTGGTGGTGGTATTTTCATGCTCGTTAGGGGTAGGAGTGCCTGGGGTGGGGGTTTGTGCAACATGGGTGCAAGTGGGGGGCGGTTGGGAGGGATTTAGGTTTGTTTCTCTCGCGCGGTGTTCCGTGTAGGCCAACCAGTGCCTATTGAGTTTAAGTTTTGCATCCACGGTATCACGTTCAAAATGCTTTGACCGTGAGGTGAGGTTAGAATAGAGTAAGTAGTATTGTGAGTTTTTGGAATGCAGTCCCAGATAGTCCTTGCATTCTGTAATGCTGCTTTGTAATTCCTCAATTATACTTTTTCATTTAGTAATGATTCTCTCCATCATTCCCTCGCTACATGATTCTAGGTAAATGTACCAGTCTTTAGTAAAGACTAAATCTTTCGGGAAGGCTGTGAGGGTTTTTACTCGTACCCCGTCGGGCGAGATCTTCTCCTCGATGTATGTTTGCTGCATGACTATGTCAGCTACAGTGGCTTGCAAAAGTATTCAGCCCCCTTGAAGTTTTCCACATTTTGTCACATTACTGCCACAAACATGAATCAATTTTATTGGAATTCCACGTGAAAGACTATTATTATTATTATTATTTATTGTATTTATAAAGCGCCAACATATTACGCAGCGCTAACTAAGACTAATACAAAGTGGTGTACACGTGAGAAGTGGACTGAAAATCATACATGATTCCAAACATTTTTTACAAATCAATAACTGCAAAGTGGTGTGTGCGTAATTATTCAGCCCCCTGAGTCAATACTTTGTAGAACCACCTTTTGCTGCAATTACAGCTGCCAGTTGTGTAGGGTATGTCTCTACCAGCTTTGCACATCTGGAGACTGACATCCTTGCCCATTCTGCTTTGCAAAACAGCTCCAGCTCAGTCAGATTAATTATTTATTTATTTATTGTATTTATAAAGCGCCAACATATTATGCAGCGCTGAACATTCATTTAGGTTACAGACAATATTTAGGGGTGACATACAGCAATATGACAATACAGGAATACAAGAAAACCAGATCACACAGCACAGTATGAGTACCAGGTAATGCTTAGTCAGTCACTGGATGGAGTATGGAGATTAGGCAAGTTAGGTTCACTCAGATGCATAGCATGGGTTCACAGTAATGGAGGTGCAAGATCAGGTAGGACACAAAAGGAGGAGGACCCTGCCCAAAAGGCTTACAATCTAGAGATTAGATGGACAGCGTTTGTGAACAGCAGTTTTCAGATCTTGCCACAGATTCTCGATTGGATTTAGATCTGGACTTTGACTGGGCAGTTCTAACGCATGGATATGTTTTGTTTTAAACCATCCCATTGTTGCCCTGGCTTTATGTTTAGGGTCATTGTCCTGCTGGAGGGTGAACCTCCGCCCCAGTCTCAAGTCTTTTGCAGACTCCAAGAGGTTTTCTTCCAAGATTGCCCAGTATTTGTCTCCATCCATCTTCCCATCAACTTTGTCCAGCTTCCTTGTCCCTGCTGAAGAGAAGCAACCCCAAAGCATGATGCTGCCACCACCATATTTGACAGTGGGGATGGTGTGTTCTGAGTGATATGCAGTGTTAGTTTTCCGCCGCACATAGCGTTTTGCATTTTGGCCAAAAAGTTCCATTTTGGTCTCATCTGACCAGAGAACCTTCTTCCACATGTTTGCTGTATCCCCCACATGGCTTGTGGCAAACTGAAAACGGGACTTCTTATGATTTTCTGTTAACAATGGCTTTCTTCTTGCTACTCTTTCATAAAGGTCAACTTTGTGCAGTGCACGACTAACAGTTGTCCTATGAACAGATTCCCCCACCTGAGATGTAGATCTCTGCAGCTCGTCCAGAGTCACCATGGGCCTCTTGACTGCATTTCTGATTAGCACTCTCCTTGTTCGGCCTGTGAGTTTAGGTGGACGGCCTTGTCTTGGTAGGTTTACAGTTGTGCCATACTCCTTCCATTTCTGAATGATCACTTGAGCAGTGCTCCGTGGGATGTTCAAGGCTTTAGAAATCTTTTTGTAGCCTAAGCCTGCTTTAAATTTCTCAATAACTTTATCCCTGACCTGTCTGGTGACCTGTCTGGTGTGTTCTTTAGACTCCATGGTGTTGTTGCTGCTAAGATTCTCTTAGACAACCTCTGAGATCGTCACAGAGCAGCTGTATTTCTACTGACATTAGATTACACACAGGTGCACTCTATTTAGTCATTAGCACTCATCAGGCAATGTCTATGGGCAACTGACTTCACTCAGACCAAAGGGGGTTGAATAATTAAGCACACCCCACTTTGCAGTTATTTATTTGTAAAAAAATGATTGGAATCGTGTATGATTTTTGTTCCACTTCCGTACACCACTTTGTATTGGTCTTTCACGTGAAATTCCAATAACATTGATTCATGTTTGTGGCAGTAATGTGACAAAATGTGGAAAACTTCAAGGAGGGGGGGGGGGGGGGCGAATACTTTTGCAAGCCACTGTATATTGAAGAATCCTGCTTTTTTAAAGGCAGTTTCAAGTTTTTGAAAAACAGGTTTTAGATCAATGTCTGATAGGTTGAGAGTTGGGTTTGGTGTTGTGGGGTCTGAGTCTTGTGCTGGTGTGGGAGACATTTTGACCTGTAATAGTAAGTTAGCTCTGCGCATGGCTCTATCTTCAGTGAGATCCATTTTGGAATGGCTGCAACCGGTGTTCAGTGCCTGTGCAGTTAAGCATCGGCCAAGTAAACTTGTAAAACAGATTAAGGGGGAACCCCAAGAACCCAATATAGTGTAGTATGCACTGTAACTTAAGGGTGTAGAAGGAGAATTAGAATGTTATACTCACAAATCTGGGTTACCATATCAGGCAACCACTTTGAAGGCAGGTGGGGAGTATTAGACCTGTCCCCACTAAGGATAAAGAAGTCGCTCTCTGTAGATTGGAAAAAAGGGAACCAAGTCCCCTCCACCAGGGGCGGACACACTTTTTGCACAGTTGTACAGAGGCGGCAAAAGTATAAAAGTAGGATAAAATGTTTTAAAAGCAACTGCCAATGCATACTACACTATATTTGGCTCTTGATGTCCCTACTCTGTGTTTAGCATACTCATGTATAATGTATTTGCATTGCACTGAATCCCTACTGTTGTCTTTTTTTATTTCAGTTGCCAATAGTTTTCCTTTTTTTCTCTCAGCTTTTTATAGGTTTTGGCTTTCCATATGAAGGCCCTGCCCCCTTGGAAGCAGTAGCCAATGGCTGTGTGTTCCTGCAACCACGCTTCAATCCTCCACATAGCTCTCTCAATCATGAATTCTTCCGTGGAAAGCCAACGTCCAGAGAGGTATGAGAGGCTCAGTGTTCTGTCAAGGCTGAGTAATCTGTGAATGTAAGAGTCATGTAAAATATTTCACAAAGATTTCTCTATTGGTGCTCTTAACCCACTCCAGCTATTAAAAAAAAGAAAACTTTCACCGAAAAAAATACATTAAGTTTATGAGTTAAAGTGTACCTGAGATGGGGCCTTAAAAAGAAAATATACTTACCTGGGGCTTCCTCCAGACCCCTCTGGCCTGATTCCCTCGTCGGCCTCAGTCTTGCGCAATTTGTCCGCAACTGGTCCCGGGAAAGTCGTCCAGTCTGGGCCAATCAGTTCGGCTGTGCACGCTTCCCTGCCATGCTCTAGAGATGTCGCGAACAGTTCGCCTGCGAACGGTTCCAGGCAAACTTTGGGGGTTCACGTTCGCTTGCATCAGGCGAACTTTTGCGGAAGTTCGATTCACGCCATAATGCTCTATTGAGCAAAACTTTGACCCTCCATATCACTGTCAGCAGACACATTATTGCCCAACACACTTCTCTCACTGCTGGAGGCCCGCCCACCCTCCCTCCTCCAAGCAAGGTCCTTATACCATTTGACTCTGTTGTCTGCCTACACTAATTAGTTATGGGACAGCTGCTACACACTCTGCTAGGGAGATTTTAATTAGCCTCTTGTGGGTCCCCTCCTCCCTCCTCCCACCCTTCTACCTATTCCCTCCTACCGGAGGGAGGAGGGTCTCATCTGCCAGGGAATTATACTATTTCAAAAAACAGTTTACATCATACCATGGCTGGGAATCGAACCCAGATCTCACTGTGCGGTGGGCAAGTCACCCTAACCACTGTACCACTACAGTAGTAACTGAAGCTGGCCTAAAATTTACCATTTATGCTCAATGCAATAGAAACATTAGGTTGCTTAAAGGGAACCTTAACTGAGAGTGATATGGATGTTTCCTGTAAACAATACCAGTTGCCTGGCAGTCCTGTCCGAATTCTAGCGGTTTTATTTATGCAGGAAAAGATGTCATATGGATATGTGTTACGTTTTAATGTTCTATGCAAAATTTAATTGTAAAGTGAAAAGTTAGAGTACTTTATATTGCTCTGTGACATAGCATATTCCAGGTAGTGTTGGGCGAACATCTAGATGTTCGGGTTCGGGCCGAACAGGCCGAACATGTCCGCGATGTTCGGGTGTTCGACCCGAACTCCGAACATAATGGAAGTCAATGGGGACCCGAACTTTTGTGCTTTGTAAAGCCTCCTTACATGCTACATACCCCAAATTTACAGGGTATGTGCACCTTGGGAGTGGGTACAAGAGGAAAAAAAATTTAGCAAAAAGAGCTTATAGTTTTTGAGAAAATCGATTTTAAAGTTTCAAAGGGAAAACTGTCTTTTAAATGCGGGAAATGTCTGTTTTCTTTGCACAGGTAACATGCTTTTTGTCGGCATGCAGTCATAAATGTAATACATATAAGAGGTTCCAGGAAAAGGGACCGGTAATGCTAACCCAGCAGCAGCACACGTGATGGAACAGGAGGAGGGTGGCGCAGGAGGAGAAGGCCACGCTTTGAGACACAACAACCCAGGCCTTGCATGAGGACAAGAAGCGTGCGGATAGCATGCTTTGTACCACCATGCAGTCATAAATGTAATAAAGATAAGTGGTTCAATAAACAGGGACCACGCGGCAACGCTAACCCAGCAGCAGCACACGTGATGGAACAGGAGGAGGCGCAGGAGGAGAAGGCCACGCTTTGTGAGACACAACAACCCAGGCCTTGCATGAGGACAAAAAGCGTGCGGAGAGCATGCTTTGTACCGCCATGTAGTCATAAATGTAATAAAGATAAGAGGTTCAATAAACAGGGACCACGCGGCAACGCTAACCCAGCAGCAGCAGCAGCAGCAGCACACGTGATGGAACAGGAGGAGGCGCAGGAGGAGAAGGCCACGCTTTGTGAGACACAACAACCCAGGCCTTGCATGAGGACAAAAAGCGTGCGGATAGCATGCTTTGTACCGCCATGTAGTCATAAATGTAATAAAGATAAGAGGTTCCATAAACAGGGACCAGCAACGGTAACCCAGCAGCAGCAGCAGCAGCAGCAGCACACGTGATGGAACAGGAGGAGGCGCAGGAGGAGAAGGCCACGCTTTGTGAGACACAACAACCCAGGCCTTGCATGAGGACAAAAAGCGTGCGGATAGCATGCTTTGTACCGCCATGTAGTCATAAATGTAATAAAGATAAGAGGTTCAATAAACAGGGACCACGCGGCAACGCTAACCCAGCAGCAGCAGCAGCAGCAGCACACGTGATGGAACAGGAGGAGGCGCAGGAGGAGAAGGCCACGCTTTGTGAGACACAACAACCCAGGCCTTGCATGAGGACAAAAAGCGTGCGGATAGCATGCTTTGTACCGCCATGTAGTCATAAATGTAATAAAGATAAGAGGTTCCATAAACAGGGACCGGCAACGGTAACCCAGCAGCAGCAGCAGCAGCAGCAGCACACGTGATGGAACAGGAGGAGGCGCAGGAGGAGAAGGCCACGCTTTGTGAGACACAACAACCCAGGCCTTGCATGAGGACAAAAAGCGTGCGGATATAGCAGCAATGCTTTTTGCCGCCATGCAGTCATAAATGTAATACAGATGAGAGGTTCAATAAACAGGGACCGGAAACGCTAAACCATCCCAGATGTTCATCGGTCATGTTACTTGGTTGGGGTCCAGGAGTGTTGCGTAGTCGTTTCCAATCCAGGATTGATTCATTTTAATTTGAGTCAGACGGTCTGCATTTTCTGTGGAGAGGCGGATACGCCGATCTGTGATGATGCCTCCGGCAGCACTGAAACAGCGTTCCGACATAACGCTGGCTGCCGGGCAAGCCAGCACCTCTATTGCGTACATTGCCAGTTCGTGCCAGGTGTCTAGCTTCATGCCCGGTTTCAGGTCCAGCGGTGCCAGCCACAAATCCGTCTGTTCCTTTATTCCCCTCCAAATTTCCTCCCCTGTGTGCTGCTTATCCCCAAGGCAGATCAGCTTCAGCAACGCTTGCTGACGCATGCCAACAGCTGTGCTGCACTGCTTCCACGATCCTACTGCTGCTGGTGCTGGGTTAGCGTTTCCGGATGAGGTACAGCTTTGAGATGCGTTGGAGGAGAAGGAGTCAGAGAGGTAGGTGCTGCTGTTGTTATCCAGTGGGAGGGACGGCGGTGCAGCTGTTTGCGGCGTGGGCAACACCCGCGCCGTAGCAGGTGAGGAATCACTGCCAGGCTCCACAAGGTTCACCCAGTGCGCGGTAAGGGAGATGTATCGACCCTGGCCGAACGCACTTGTCCAGGTGTCAGTGGTGAGGTGAACCTTGCAGGCAACGGCATTCTTCAAGCTTCGGGTTATTTAGCTGACCACGTGCTCATGCAACTCAGGCACTGCAGAGCGCGCAAAGTGGTAGCGGCTGGGAACCACGTAACGTGGGATGGCCACTGACATCATGCCCTTGAAGCTGTTTGTCTCCACCACTCGATATGGCAGCATTTCGCAGGCCAGAAGCTTGGCTATGCTGGCTGGCTGTTACTGCCACGGCCCGCGGGTCATTTGCTGGCAATTTCCTCTTGTGCTCAAACATCTCAGAGACAGACAACTCAACCGTAGCACTGCACACCGAAGGGCTGTTGGTTGTTGTGTTTGATGAACACTGGGAGACCTCAAGAGCACTAGTCCGGAAAGTGACAGTGTCAGCATCGTCTGATGTTTGTGAATGTTGTGAACCACGCAATGGCTGGGCTACTGCTGCTGCTGAGGCGGGTCTGGTGGTGAGTCTGGTGAACCCAAGGGAGGCAGTGTTGCTGGTGGTACGGTGGTACCCTGTCCTGCCGCGTTTGCCCACAGAGTGGGATGTTTGGATAGAATGTGGCGGCTCATGCTGGTGGTGGAGAGGTTGTTAATACTTTTCCCCCTGCTCAGGCGGGTCTTGCACACCTTGCAAATCGCCATGGTAACATCCTCAGTGCAGTCTTCAAAGAAAGCCCAGACTTTAACTGGCTGAGGACTCGGACCTCGTGCGTGATGTGCTGGTGCTGCTTAACCCACTGCTGGACGCTTGAGAGGTCATCCAAGTAATTATCTGGTCCTGTTCTTTTGGATCTGTGAGGGTTGTTGTCCTGGACAACATGGGCAGTATTGAGTGGGTTTTCTTGGGTGCTCCCCTGTGGCCTGTACGTGAACCGTCAGGGGAAACACCTCTTCCCTTGCCCCTCCCTCTTTCACCGGATTTCTTCCTCATTTCACTTAAAGTACACGCTGACTGGCAGCAGTACAGTGGCAGTACAGAAATGCTATACAGTGGTGGGTGAGCGGTGTACCACTATTGTCAGCAGTGACACAGAGCACAATGCTATACAGTGGCGGGTGAGCGGTGTACTACTGTTCCCAGCAGAATCAGAGTGGCAGTAAACAATGGTATATAGTCTGGCTGAGCGGTGTACACAGAGTGTCAGTAAACAATGGTATATAGTCTGGCTGAGCGGTGTACACACAATGCTATATAGTCTGCTATATAGTGTCAGTAAACAATGGTATATAGTCTGGCTGAGCGAGCGGTGTACTACTGTTCCCAGCAGAATCAGAGTGGCAGTAAACAATGGTATATAGTCTGGCTGAGCGGTGTACACAGAGTGTCAGTAAACAATGGTATATAGTCTGGCTGAGCGGTGTACACACAATGCTATATAGTCTGCTATATAGTGTCAGTAAACAATGGTATATAGTCTGGCTGAACGAGCGGTGTACTACTGTTCCCAGCAGACACAGAACAGTACACAGAATGCTATATAGTGTGGCTGAACGAGCGGTGTACCACTGTTCCCAGCAGACACAGAACAGTACACAGAATGCTATATAGTGTGGCTGAACGAGCGGTGTACCACTGTTCCCAGCAGACACAGAACAGTACACAGAATGCTATATAGTGTGGCTGAACGAGCGGTGTACTACTGTTCCCAGCAGACACAGAACAGTACACAGAATGCTATATAGTGTGGCTGAACGAGCGGTGTACCACTGTTCCCAGCAGACACAGAACAGTACACAGAATGCTATATAGTGTGGCTGAACGAGCGGTGTACCACTGTTCCCAGCAGACACAGAACAGTACACAGAATGCTATATAGTGTGGCTGAACGAGCGGTGTACTACTGTTCCCAGCAGACACAGAACAGTACACAGAATGCTATATAGTGTGGCTGAACGAGCGGTGTACCACTGTTCCCAGCAGACACAGAACAGTACACAGAATGCTATATAGTGTGGCTGAACGAGCGGTGTACTACTGTTCCCAGCAGACACAGAACAGTACACAGAATGCTATATAGTGTGGCTGAACGAGCGGTGTACTACTGTTCCCAGCAGACACAGAACAGTACACAGAATGCTATATAGTGTGGCTGAACGAGCGGTGTACTACTGTTCCCAGCAGCGACACACAATGACTGGGGGGGACCCTGGCTAGCGTGGCTGGAGCGCGAACTACCCTGCCTGCCTACCCAAAGCTAAACCCACAGACAAATGGCGGAGATATGACGTGGTTCGGGTATTTATTTACCCGAACCACGTGACAGTTCGGCCAATCAGAGCGCGTTCGGGTCCGAACCACGTGACCCGTTCGGCCAATCACAGCGCTAGCCGAACGTTCGGGGAACGTTCGGCCATGCGCTCTTAGTTCGGCCATATGGCCGAACGGTTTGGCCGAGCACCGTCAGGTGTTCGGCCGAACTCGAACATCACCCGAACAGGGTGATGTTCTGCAGAACCCGAACAGTGGCGAACACTGTTCGCCCAACACTAATTCCAGGCTGTGAGGCCTATAAGATTATTCTAGTTACAAAAAGTCAGAGCATTCTTGTTTATGCTAGTGCATGGCCTTGATATTTAAAGAGGCTTCTGTGTGAAGACAGGAAGCAAGTTAAACTTACATTACTGCAGTAATTATATATGCACATATTCTTAATTCTTACAAATATATTAATCTAAATATTAATGATCAATACAGACCCTTTAAAGAAAGAAATAGTTATTGTTAAACCCTATATAATAGAATCTATTACTTTAAAATATATTTAAAAGCTAGTGTGAAATTGTTTTAGTTTTAGAAGATGTTGACATGTTTCTTAGCTTGAAGGCCAAGGCCAGCAAAACATTTCCCAGACAGAGAAAGCCAAAATATGAGAGATATAAAATATAAAACAAGGGGTTTTCCCAATTAGTTAAAGATGACTCCATGATGCCACCTGGCGTCAACATTATTAATACTGTTTGTTATTTGTTATGAAAGGCTGACCTCTGCCGGTTGAAATTAGATATTTATTTCTTCATCAGAAAGACAAATCTATGGAAAAGGATTTTATATTATCAAGATTTAATGTGCAATTTTTTCTTTTATGATTGTTTTAAGAAGAATTATATAATAAGCTTTATATTTAAATAAGTATATTAGAAGCCTTGTATGTTTCAATAAGCCTTAAATTGCTGAAGGCTCTCACAGGTCTGGTTACAGTGTCAACCTGACCAATCTCATGTCTGGGGAAGTACCAAGACATTCCAACATAATTAGCAGCGAACACTTTATCAGAAATGCGTCATAAATGACATTGTTTAGTCTCCATGTCTGGGTCAGCCAACAGACAAGATGGCTGTTGACGTCCATTTTTAATTAAGTGCGTCAGAAATGACCCTATATCAAATGTCAAGCATTTCAAATGACGTAAATTCCCACAAGATAAGGTAATTAAGAATTTATAAACAATAATAATGTGACTTAGGTAATCAAAACATGATAAAGCATTGACGCACGGAAGCTTTAGCCAATCAGAGTCTGGGATTCAGGGAAAGTCCAGATTAGGCAGCCATATTGTCTCCAACCCCTATAAAAGTAGAAGCTGAAAGCTCATAGTTTGCACAAGCCCAACAATCTCCTGAGAAGACACATGAGGCAGAAGCTACCTTCCCACAAGTGGTTCTAGATGCTGAAGAGATGACAGAGAAGGGGTAGTATGCTTAATATTCTGGTGATTTACTTTATTAATTTTTCAGCATTAAGTTTTATTAAGATGTTAGCAAGAAGTTTTTTAGAAGCTATTTTTTTATGCTATTTCTTTAAGAAGATTACTACAAGTTTTACACAGCTACTAGATACACAGCTATTGATACAGATGAGACTACTTTTGATCTTATTCTACATAACACAACCGTTATATTACTTTTTGAATGTACTTAGAAGATTGATAATTGCTTGGCTCTAAAGCCTTGATAAGATGGAATACTGTTATAAGGAAACACTACTTGGAACTGTTCATATTTTGTATATATGCTGTATGATAAGCAAATACAATTTTTTCTATAAAATCATATACTGAGTGCTCTGATTCATTTCAAGGTATACCGTCAATCTATAATTACTGTTATAGAGGGTTCAGACCCCACTATGCCGGATTTATATGATAGCAACGCTTTAAGGGCTGGTCCTTTACTGAGTTGGCAATCATGAAAAAGGCAAGAACCGCTCAGGTTTTTGACAGTCCAGCTGATCTTTGTGACTGCAATAGTGGCTGAATCACACCCTGAAACAAGCATGCAGCTAATCCAGTCTGACTTCAGTCAGAGCACCTGATCTGCATGCTTGTTCAGGGGCTGTGGCTAAAAGTATTAGATCAACAGAATCAGCAGGCGATTCAGGCAACTGGTATTATTTTAAAAGAAAAAATCCATATCCTTCTCCGTTTAGGTTCCCTTTAAGGATTTGTAGCATAAAAGCCAACTCACATTGGCTTGGATTTGAACCTGGGTCTCACTGTGTGGTGGGCAAGCACCCTAACCTATGTACCACAACAGTAGTAACTGAAGCTGGCCTAAAATTTACCATTTATGCTCAATACAAGAGAAAAAGTAGACAAGACAAATAACATTTATATCACACTTTTCTCCTGGCGGACTCAAAGCACCAGAGCTGCAGCCACTAGGGCATGCTCTATAGGTGTCACGATTGTGGAACTTTCCCCGTGATCAGCGCACAACGCGTGCGCTGACACGGCGGAGATCCTCCACAAGCGTATAATTTGCAGGAACCCAGCAAAAGGTGCTACGCACCTGTAGAGGGAAATTCCTGTCGGCAGATGGCGCTGGGGAGTGCAGAGGAACCAATCCTCTGTACCTCCACAAGTGCCAGACAGGAATTGTACGAAGCGCAGAACGCAATCGCAAGAGAGGCGATTGCGAATGAGAGAGCAAAAGGGATAGGTTGTATGTGTGTGCGCCAATCCAGTCGCCACTCCGCGACCGCGCACACACAACAGCAGATACGAAATAGGAACGCGATCGCGAGAGGTGCGATCGCGAGACGTGACACAAGGCAGAACGGAATAGAATACGAGGGTAGCAAAGGCACAGCAAATACAATAAGGAGATATGGAAAATAACAACGCTAGCTAACCGCGAACACCGCACTCATTCGCAACAGTGCACGCGGTTATGCGCGATCTCCACGTGATAAGCACAATAGAGACAAGCACGCCTAACTAACCATAAACAGACAAACATGAAACAGGGGACGCGAGCACTTGCTTAACGGTTACCTCACCGAGCCTGTAGCAAGCGCAGCGGACAAAACAGACACACGAAAAACAAGAACTAGGCAGGAAGGATCCACCGCTCTTCCGCCAGAGCAAGTGTGATCCAAGCAGGAACACAGATCAGAAAGATCCACAGCCGCTAACGCTAGCGGCTAGTGCGATCTCAGCAAGACAGAACGATTCGCTATCAACCGCCGCTGGTGACAGCGCAATCGCGACCGACAAGACAGAACAGAAGGATCCCCAGCGCTCGCACAAAGTAGCTAGCGCGATCCCAGGAGACAGAACAGAAGGATCCCCAGCGCTAGCACAAAGTAGCTAGCGCGATCCCAGAAGACAGAACAGAAGAGATAGCTGGTAGCAACCGCTGCACCAGCTATACTCCAAGAACATAGATCAGAACCATTTCCTGTCAACCACCATAGGGACAGGACAATGGCAAACAGGCAAGACAAGACAGAACAGGCAATACAGATAATACAACCTGACTGGGCTAGAAGGGGAGCCTAAAGCAACCCCCAGGAATTAACTATACTAGATAGCAATGGCTGACACTCCAGCAGTGTCCATCAGGAACTGAGCATGGAAGGGAAATGACCAGCGAAGCATTCTGGGAAACATAAAGCTCTTATAGTGCCAGTCATCAAAGAAGGCAGGTAGGGGATTTGCATAACGAATGTATGCAAATTCCCCAGCAAGAGAACAGAACAGAAACTTGCAATGGAAAACAGGTCTCTGTTCCAGAGACCTGCAGCCCACAGACTAGAGGAATGGACAAACAGCTGTCTGCCTGTGCAGCCAGCTGAACGGATCATCACAATAGGTAGTAGCAGTGTTAGGAAGACTTGCCTAAGGGCTCCTACTGAATAGGTGCTGGCTTACTGAACAGACAGAGCTGAGATTTGAACTCTGGTCTCCTGTGTCAGAGGCAGAGCCCTTAACCTTTACACCATGCAGCCACTGCTTACGGATATGTAGCCAGACATGGCCTTGTCTTTTCTGTTCAACAGTTGTCCAAAGAGAACCCCAGATAGATAGCCAGGTAGATTCATCTCTCTCTCTCTCTCTCTCTCTCTCTCTCTCTCTCTAGTAGGGATGGTCACCGCTTTCCGCGGAATTGTATTTTTGAGCATAAATAGATTGAGCATAAATGGTACATGCTAGGCTGGCTTCAGCATGTAGTGGTGGTGAGAGAGAGAGAGAGATGAATCTACCTCGCTATCTGGGGTTCTCTTTGGACAACTGTTGAACACATCTCGACATCTCTACCATGCTCCCGTCACTAGGAGAGTTTTGCACCTGCGCAGAAGTACTGCACAGCCATTGAATGCTCCATGCAATGGAAGCACAGTGGCGGTGTGCGTGCATGTGCAGTTGGCCTTGGACCGGAGGACTTTCCAGGACCAATTGTTGAAGAACCAGGAAGCGGAGGAGGAGGACAAGGGAGCAATAAGGCTAGATGGAGCCAGGTAGGTATATTTTCTTTTTAAGGCCCCATCTTAGGTTCTCTTTAAGATACACTGATAAGCTAAAACATTAAAACTGCCTTCCACCTTTGTTGCCAAAACAATTCTGACCTGTTAAGACATGGACTCCACAAGATGTGCAAAGGTTTCCTGTGGTTTCTGACAATAACAGCAGGTCCTAAAAGCCCTCTGGCATCAGGGAATACTTTTGCCATGAAGTACATGGTCTACATATAAATAAAAAATAATAATAATAATAATACAACAATCTTAAGGTAGGTGATACGTGTCAAATTAAAATCTACATGATGTAACAAAAAACATGATTTATCAGACCGTGCCACCTTCTTCCATAGTTTTGTTGTCCAGTTCTGACACTTAGTCATGGATGAACTTTCTGGAAATTGGTTCGCAAACGGTCCGTGAACAATTCCACGTCCATTTGCAAACGCTTTGAATTGCCATACACTTGAATACAACTGATAATGATGTGAGCACAGAAAAAATATTTGTGGTTATTTCATTATAAATGTTATGTTATATTTGTCTGACTTACAAGTGCCTCTTTGATTTAATTGTAAACAAGATGACTGAAATGATCAAAATCAATGTCAAACTGGCCAAAACTGTACACGTTTTAGATCAATTCACATACAAACAAAGACTGAAAAACGAGCTTTTTCCCATCTGCCATAAACTTGATAAACTCTGAATCCTCTTTGAAATAATTAACACTGTGTACAAATTCTTTAAATATTTGAAATACCTGGTATACTTGTATAATCCTTCTATTTCTACCTTTGTTACTATCGCTAGTGATGTGCCGAGCATCAAATTCTCGGTTTGCAAACGTGAATCTTTCGTAAATATTCGGGAACGAATGAACAGCCATAGATTTCAATGGCCAGGTGAATTCTAAAACCTATAGGGGCTGTTTCTGGGCACAAAAGGAATGGAAAAGTTGTTTAATTGGCCCTCACACCTGGACAGGGGGCATGTCGGAGGGGGAACCATGGCAAAATTTCCACAAAAAATTAAGCAGTTTACGTAGTTTACGCAGAGTCATGTTTTAATCTCTAAAGGGCAGAAATCACATTACATTATATTTGTGGAATAAAGTTTTTTTAAACATCCGCATGTGTACATGTCGATCTGGTAGTATAAGGGTTAGGCCCGGTTCACACTGACAGACATAATGCCATGTTTACCACACCACAAACAACCACAAAGAGCTTTAGTTTATCTATTTTTCCAAAAAGTTATTTGTTGCAGCCGAGGCCAGAATGTTTTTATCCATCTTTTTTTTAATAGTTTGTTGCAGATGCTGTTGCAGAGGCCAGAAAGATGTGGTCATGGCATATACAGTTAAAAAAAAAGTAGTTTATCTATTTTTCAAAAAAGTTGCAGCCGCTGCAGCAGAGGCCAGAGCGTTTTTATCCACTTTTCTTTAGAAAGGGTTTGTTGCAGATGCTGTAGCAGAGGCAAGAAATATGTGAGCATGCCATATACAGTTAAAAAATTGTAACGGTTGGGTGCTGCAACTCAAATGTCTGAGCATTAGGTGATCTGCAGTATCACCAATAATACAGACACTATACCTGATTATGTGGTGATCTGCAGAATCACCAATAATGCGAGTATAGTTGGTCAAGATACTGAGAGAGTTGTGTATTGGTGCAACCGTAACTTTATTAGTATTGAGAGGCCTTACCAGAGGAGCTGGTAAGGTCCTAACAGTATACTGAATGTATAAAATAGCGCAGACCTTTCCAGAGGACTGGAATCGGTACAAACAGAAAGAATAGAAATATACAGACTAGTCCTTCACCAGAGGAGCTGGTAAGGTACTAGTGGAGTGAGTGACTGTATAGACTTGATCAGACCTTTCCAGTGGAGCTGGAAAGGTGCTATCAGTCACTAATAGAGCAATAAGAGACTATCTCACCAGAGAAGCTGGCGAGGCAATAGTGCCTCACCAGTGGCGAGGGCCCACTGGTGAGTAGAAGGTCAGACAGGCCAAGTTCGGCAACAGAGAGGTAGTATCAAAACAGAATCGTAAGGCAGAAGGATAACGAGTAGACAGGCAAAGGTTCAGCAACTAGTCAGATAGGCAGAAGTACATACACGCTAAGCAGAAAGCAAGGTCAGAGATATAGCCAGAATCATACACAGGTAATCAAATACAATATAACAATAATCCTAGTCTTGGTGTGAAGTCCTTGGTTTCAACACCTGGCACTAGTCTAAGGTCTGAGCGCTTACACAAAGTATTCACGACAGCAGACAGGGAATGAATGAAGACTGGAGGCTTATGAAGTGGAGGTACGCTTCCAGCCACTCCGACCACGGAATCCGCCAGTCCAAGCGGCGAGAGGCACCAGTGACGTCAGCCGACCGGCAGGTCAGCTGACGCGCCTTCTGCCCGCATAAAGGTCCTGTCTCCGCGTGCGCCCACCAAGACGCCAAGAGAACGGATAACACTTGAGAGCCAGGGAGAGAGGCGGCTGCAGACACCCCCTGCGAGTCAGCTGCTGCCATATCCATGCTTGTTACAAAAATGTAGTTTATGTTTTTTTCAAAAAAATTATTGTTGCAGCTGCTATACAGCAGGTGACAAGGCTCCTACTGGTGGTGATTGCGACCACAACTCTTCCTCTTCCTGCTCCTTGTCATGCTGATCTACAGCTTGATCAAGCTCTCATATTTTTAAAAAACGTATTGATTTTCAAAAAAAAAAAAAAGGTTTGTTTAGGGAACTGAATGAAACTTCACTCAGGGGACAGTTAGGTTTGTCAGGTAGCTTTGTGCAGAAATCACCTCAAAATAAAGAGCCTGCCAGTGAGGCCTTACACAGCCAAAAATTTTCCAAAAATTATCTGGTTGTATTCACTGAAGCAGAGGCCAAAGGGCTTTCAACATATATATACACACACACACACACATTTGCAAAAAAAAAAATATTGATTTTCCAAAAAAAAAACTGTTTGAATGAATGAATGACACTTATCTCAGGTGACAGTTGGGTTTATGCAATGTGCAACAACAACCACCCAAGAAAAAAGGCCCTGTCAGTGATATCTATCCAATACTGTCCTGTAAAAACAACAGTAATTTGTGAAAATAATTTTCTTGTTGCAGCTGCTCTAGAAGAGGCCTTGAAAATTGGGCATGTACACGTCCGAAAAATTAGGTTTTGTTGCTTGCAGCTACTGCAGCAGCCAGAGTCTACAAAAATTTGGCATGTGCACATGCCTACCAAAAAATGTGGTTTTGTTGCAGCCACTGTATCAGCCAGAGGCCAGAAACGTTTGGTATGTACACATGCCTGCCAGAAAGATTAGGTTTTGTTGCAGCCAATGTAGCAGTGGCCTGAAAAATTCAGGATTTACCTGTACTAAAAAAATGTTGACAACATTATGGTTTGGACCCTAGTTGGTGGGGGTGAAGAAGGACAGCTGTGTGGGGAGTCATTTGGCATGCAAAAAAGGACAGCTGTGTGTGGACTGAGTCATATGTCTTCTGGGGTGCAGTAACCCTCTGAGATCCATGCCTCACTCATCTTAGTATTCCTGGGGACTGCATTAGGCATTCCTCTAGTACAGTCAGGTTGTATTATTTGTATTGCCTGTTCTATCTTCTGTTTGACCTTGCGATTGCACTGTCGCCAGTGGTTGGCGATGGTGGATCGTTTGTTCCAGTACCTGGATCACACTTGCTCTGGCGGAAAGAGCAGTGGATCCTGCTAAGCTCTGTTTCTGTACTTGGATCACACTTGCTCTGGCGGAAAGAGCAGTGGATCCTGCTAAGCTCTGTTTCTGTACTTGGATCACACTTGCTCTGGCGGAAAGAGCAGTGGATCCTGCTAAGCTCTGTTTCTGTACTTGGATCACACTTGCTCTGGCGGAAAGAGCAGTGGATCCTGCTAAGCTCTGTTTCTGTACTTGGATCACACTTGCTCTGGCGGAAAGAGCAGTGGATCCTGCTAAGCTCTGTTTCTGCACTTGGATCACACTTGCTCTGGCGGAAGAGCAGTGGATCCTACTAAGCTCTGTTTCTGTACTTGGATCACACTTGCTCTGGCGGAAAGAGCAGTGGATCCTGCTAACTCTGTTTCCCTACTTGGTTCACACTCGCTCTGGCGGAAAGAGCAGTGGATCCTTCCTGTCCTGTCCCTGAACCTAGATCGCACTCGCTCTGGCAGAAGAGCGGTGGATCTTATCTGACCTATTCCTGTCTCTGTTCGTTTGTCTGTCCGGATCGCACTCACTCTAGCGGTAGCAGCGGTGGTTCCATTTGAACTCTGTCTGGTAGTGTAGGCCAGAGCTGCGGTTGCTGCTGGCTGCTCCTTCTCTCTGTCTTGTCTGATACGAACGCTTGCTGTAGGCTCGGTGGGGTAACCGTTAAGCAAGCGTTCGCGTTCTCTGTTACGTGTTTGTGTGGCGTTGGTTAGTTAGGGTGGCGTGCTTGTCTCTGTTGCGCTTATCGTGCAGAGACTGCGCCGTTAATGCGTTCGCTGTTGCGAATGAGTGCGGTGTTCGCGTTTAGCTAGCGTTTGTTATTTTCCTTATCTTCTCATTGTTGTTTGCTGTGCCTTTGCTAATCTCGTGCTCTGTCTTGCTCAGTCTGGTGTCACTTCTGGCAATCGCCTCTCTCGCGATTGCCTTCCTACTTTGTTTCTGCTGTTGTGTGTTCACCATCGCGAGTTGGAGACTAGATTGGTGCACACACATACATTCTGTCCCTGTGCTCATTCTCATTGGCAATCGCATCTCTTGCGATTGCGTTCTCACTCGGTTTCCACTGTTGTGTGTTCACCGTCGCAGGTTGGTGACGAGATTGGTGTACATACATACATTCCTTCTCTGTGCTTATTCAGTCTTGTGTCGCTGTTAGCAATCACCATCTCTTGCGATTGCTTTCCCACCTGATCTTCACGGTTGTGGGTTCATCGTCGCTGGATGGCGACTAGATTGGTGGACACACATACACCCTGTCGCTGTGCTCTCTCTCTTTAAGGGCTATCTTGCCCTGCATTGCTTCCCCTCGTACAATTCATATCTGCCATCTGTGGCTGTGCAGAGAATCTGTTCCTCTGCACTCCACGGCTCCATCTGCCGGCAGGAATTCCCCTCTACAGGTGCATTGCACAGTGGCGTAGCTACAAACCTCTGGGCCCCGATGCGGAATCTGGATGTGGGCCCCCCCCCCCCCCGGCAACAACAGCCCCCCTCCCCCGACAACACCCGACGGATGCACACACATATCAAAATCCCTATAGCCAGCTATAGGTACCCCCAGTATAGGTAGTCAGGCATAGGTAAGCCAGTATAGTTGCCCCCGGTATAGGTGAGATAGGCAGGCGCCGCCGGTATAAGTTAGATAGATAGGTGCCCCCAGTCCAGGTTAGCTAGGTGGGTGCCTCTAATATAGGTAGCCAGAATAGTTGCCCCCAGCGTAGGTTAGATAGGTAGGTGCCCCCAGTATAGGTTAGTTAGGTAGGTGCCTCCAATATAGGTAGCCAGTTTAGTTGCCACCTGTATAGGCTAGCTAGGTGCCCCCAATACAGGTTAGATAAGTAAGTGCCCCCAGTATAAGTTAGATAGGTAGGTGCCCCCAGTATAAATTAGATTAGGTCGGTGCCCCCTAGTATAGGTTAGATTAGGTAGCTGCCCCCCCAGTATAGGTTAGATTAGGTAGCTGCCCCCCAGGATAGATTAGGTAGCTGCCCCCAGGATAGATTAGGTAGGTGCCCCCCAGTATAGGTTAGATGAGGTAGCTGCCCCCCAGGATAGATTAGGTAGCTTCCCCCCAGGATAGATTAGGTAGCTGCCCCCCAGGATAGATTAGGTAGCTGCCCCCCAGGATAGATTAGATAGCTGCCCCCCAGGATTAGGTTAGAATAGGTAGGTGCCCCCCAGGATAGATTAGGTAGCTGCCCCCCAGGATTAGGTTAGATTAGGTAGCTGCCCCCAGGATAGATTAGGTAGCTGCCCCCCAGGATTAGGTTAGATTAGGTAGCTGCCCCCCAGGATAGATTAGGTAGCTGCCCCCAGGATAGATTAGGTAGGTGCCTCCCAGTATAGGTTAGATTAGGTAGCTGCCCCCCAGAATAGATTAGGTAGCTGCCCCCCAGGATAGATTAGGTAGGTGCCCCCCAGTATAGGTTAGATTAGGTAGCTGTCCCCCAGGATTAGGTTAGATTAGGTAGGTGCCCCCCAGGATAGATTAGGTAGCTGCCCCCAGGATAGATTAGGTAGGTGCCCCCCAGTATAGGTTAGATTAGGTAGCTGCCCCCCAGGATTAGGTTAGATTAGGTAGGTGGCCCCCAGGATAGATTAGGTAGCTGCCCCCAGGATAGATTAGGTAGGTGCCCCCCAGTATAGGTTAGATTAGGTAGCTGCCCCCCAGGATTAGGTTAGATTAGGTAGCTGCCCCCCAGGATAGATTAGGTAGCTGCCCCCAGGATAGATTAGGTAGGTGCCTCCCAGTATAGGTTAGATTAGGTAGCTGCCCCCCAGAATAGATTAGGTAGCTGCCCCCCAGGATAGATTAGGTAGCTGCCCCCAGGATAGATTAGGTAGGTGCCCCCCAGTATAGGTTAGATTAGGTAGCTGCCCCCCAGGATTAGGTTAGATTAGGTAGCTGCCCCCCAGGATAGATTAGGTAGCTGCCCCCAGGATAGATTAGGTAGGTGCCTCCCAGTATAGGTTAGATTAGGTAGCTGCCCCCCAGAATAGATTAGGTAGCTGCCCCCCAGGATAGATTAGGTAGCTGCCCCCAGGATAGATTAGGTAGGTGCCTCCCAGTATAGGTTAGATTAGGTAGCTGCCCCCCAGAATAGATTAGGTAGCTGCCCCCCAGGATAGATTAGGTAGGTGCCCCCCAGTATAGGTTAGATTAGGTAGCTGCCCCCCAGGATTAGGTTAGATTAGGTAGGTGCCCCCCAGGATAGATTAGGTAGCTGCCCCCAGGATAGATTAGGTAGCTGCCCCCCAGTATAGGTTAGATTAGGTAGGTGCCCCCCAGGATAGATTAGGTAGCTGCCCCCCAGGATAGATTAGGTAGCTGCCCCCCAGGATTAGGTTAGATTAGGTAGCTGCCCCCCAGGATAGATTAGGTAGCTGCCCCCCAGGATAGATTAGGTAGCTGCCCGTCCCCATAATGGAGGGGGGGGGGGGCCGCAGCCGCGGGGAGGGCAGCCCGACCTCTCCCTCCCTTCCTCTCCCCGGGCCCCCCCCCCCCCTCAGATGCAGAGTGAGCGGCTCACGGAAGCGCTGTAGGCAGAACTCACCTCCGTCCCTGGTTCCAATCGCCGCTGATCTCCTCTCTGGCTGGCTCTGCATAGATGCTTACACACGCAGCTTCCTGTTTAGCCGGAAGCTGCGTGTGTAACAACATCTATGCAGAGCCAGCCAGAGAGGAGATCAGCGGCGAGTGGAACGCAGGGAGGTGAGTTCTGCCTATAGCGCTTCCGTTAGCCGCTTACTCTGCATCTGAGGGGGGGCCCCGGGGAGAGGAAGGGAGGAAGAGGTCGGGCTGCCCTCCCCGCGGCTGCGGCTCCCTCCTACCAGCGCGAACGGGCGCATGGCCCTCCAAACGGAGATGGGCCCCCCGGGCCCCTCCCCCGCCTCCTCAGGAGCCGGGCCCGGTAGCCAAGGCGACCGCTGCGACCACGGGCCCTACGCCCTTGGCATTGCACCTTTTGCTGGGTTCTCTCAGATTATACGCTTGTGGAGGATTTCCGCAGTGTCAGCGCGCATCCTGTGCGCTGACCATGGAAAGAATTCCACAATCGTTACAATCTGCAGGAGAAAATAGTTTTGTGTTAAAATCTTTTAGACATCCATGGCATATGGATGCAAAGTCAAAACACCTACAGATTTTGGCAGTAGCCTAAGGTTTAATCAGATGGATGGAAGGTCTCACTGACCAAGAAAGGTTGAACAAACTGGGCTTATTTTGCTTGGAAAAAGACAACTGACTGAGAGGTCAACTACCGTAATTAAAAGAGGCAATACAACAGCATATTGGCAAATAAGGTTTTTTTTTTGGGCCCTAGGCTTGTATAAAGGACAAGGTGAGATGATCTTTTGTGAAAGAAAAACGTTTTTGCAGTTTATTGAAAAAGAGGTTCTTTACAGTAAGATCCACAATTTGGAATACCTTACCACAGGAAGTAATTAGGCAAATTCTGTTTATGCATTTAAAGGAACCCTGAGTAGAGATGGCCCGAACCTCCGATTTTCGGTTTGCGAACTTCCGCGAAAGGTTCGGTTCGTGCGAACTTTCGCAAACCGCAATAGACTTCAAAGGGGAGGCGAACTTTGAAAACTAGAAAAATTATGCTGGCCACAAAAGTGATGGAAAAGATGTTTCCAAGGGGTCTAACACCTGGAGGGGTGCATGGCGGAGTGGGATACACGCCAAAAGTCCCGGGGAAAAATCTGGATTTGACGCAAAGCAGCGTTTTAAGGGCAGAAATCACATTTAATGCTAAATTGCAGGCCTAAAGTGCTTTAAAACATCTTGCATGTGTATACATCAATCAGGGAGTGTAATTAGAGTAATGCTTCACACTGACAGACCAAACTCACTTTGTAACGCATTGCAAACAGCTGTTTGCGTAGTGACAGCCATGCTGGACTGGTGCGCACCATGGCGAGATTGCTCTTCCTCACTCAGTGATGTCAGGTAATGTCTGACTGCCTTATCAACTTTCAATGGTTTTTTTCTCTACCATTGTTAAGGCTTACATCTATTTTTTTTACTTGCTGTTCAGTACCTGCAACGAGAATCTTATGGAGGGCAAGTCTGCCATTGCGAGTGACCACAGGTAATGGCCAGGGAATCCTGGTTCGATTCCGGTCCGGAGTGGGAGCCTAAGAAACGGCTACCACCCCCGCATATCCGAGGAAGGCAGCAGGCATGGCAAGCACATCCCGAGGTAGTGACCAAAAATAACAATACAGGAGGACTTTCGAGTCCCTGCTGTATATGTGAAATGAATCAACTTTAAATCCTTTAATGAGAATCTGTTATGGAGGGCAAGTCTGATGGTGCCTTCACTGCGACTCACCAGGTTGGTCACCTCCTCAAGGAGGCAAGAATCTGTTATGGAGGATAGTGTTGGGCGAACACCTAGATGTTCGGGTTCGCGAACGTTCGCCGAACATCGCCGCGATGTTCGGGTGTTCACGCCAAACTCCGAACATAATGGAAGTCAATGGGGACCCGAACTTTCGTGCTTTGTAAAGCTTCCTTACATGCTACATACCCCAAATTTGCAGGGTATGTGCACCTTGGGAGTGGGTACAAGAGGAAAAAAATATTTGAAAAAGAGCTTATAGTTTTTGAGAAAATTGATTGTAAAGTTTCAAAGGAAAAACTGTCTTTTAAATGTGGAAAATGTCATGTTTCTTTGCACAGGTAACATGCTTTTTGTCGCCATGCAGTCATAAATGTAATACAGAGAAGAGGTTCCAGGAAAAGGGACCGGTAACGCTAACCCAGCACCAGCAGCAGCACACGTGATGGAACAGGAGGAGGAGGCGCAGGAGGAGAAGGCCACGCTTTTTGAGACACAACAACCCAGGCCTTGCATGAGGACAAGAAGCGTGCGGATAGCATGCTTTGTACCGCCATGCAGTCATAAATGTAATAAAGATAAGAGGTTCCATAAACAGGGACCGGAAACGCTAACCCAGCAGCAGCACACGTGATGTAACAGGAGGAGGCGCAGGAGGAGAAGGCCACGCTTTGAGACACAACAACCCAGGCCTTGCATGAGGACAAGAAGCGTGCGGATAGCATGCTTTTTACCGCCATGCAGTCATAAATGTAATAAAGATGAGAGGTTCCATAAACAGGGACCAGCAACGCTAACCCAGCAGCAGCAGACGTGATGGAACAGGAGGAGGCGCAGGAGGAGAAGGCCACGCTTTGTGAGACACAACAACCCAGGCCTTGCATGAGGACAAGAAGCGTGCGGATAGCATGCTTTTTACCGCCATGCAGTCATAAATGTAATACAGATGAGAGGTTCCATAAACAGGGACCGGCAACGCTAACCCAGCAGCAGCAGCAGCACACGTGATGGAACAGGAGGAGGCGCAGGAGGAGAAGGCCACGCTTTGAGACACAACAACCCAGGCCTTGCATGAGGACAAGAAGCGTGCGGATAGCATGCTTTTTACCGCCATGCAGTCATAAATGTAATACAGATGAGAGGTTCCATAAACAGGGACCAGCAACGCTAACCCAGCAGCAGCAGACGTGATGGAACAGGAGGAGGCGCAGGAGGACAAGACAAGACAAATAGACAAGACAAATAACATTTATATTGCGCTTTTCTCCTTGCGGACTCAAAGCGCCAGAGCAGAGCAGCAGCCACTAGGGCGCGCTCTATTGGCAGTAGCAGTGTAAGGGAGACTTGCCAAAGGTCTCCTACTGAATTAGTGCTGGCTTACTGAACAGGCAGAGCCGAGATTCGAACCCTGGTCTCCTGTGTCAGAGGCAGAGCCCTTAACCATTACACAATCAGCCAACTGCTGATGCTGAAGGAGGAGAAGGCCACGCTTTTAGACACAACAACCCAGGCCTTGCATGAGGACAAGAAGCGTGCGGATAGCATGCTTTTTACCGCCATGCAGTCATAAATGTAATAAAGATGAGAGGTTCCATAAACAGGGACCGGCAACGTTAACCCATCACAGATGGTCATTGTTCATGTTACTTGGTTTGGGTCCGGGAGTGTTGCATAGTCGTTTCCAATCCAGGATTGATTCATTTTAATTTGAGTCAGACGGTCTGCATTTTCTGTGGAGAGGCGGATACGCCGATCTGTGACGATGCCTCCGGCAGCACTGAAACAGCGTTCCGACATAACGCTGGCTGCCGGGCAAGCCAGCACCTCTATTGCGTACATTGCCAGTGCGTGCCAGGTGTCTAGCTTCGATACCCAATAGTTGAAGGGTGCAGATGGATTGTTCAACACAGCTACGCCATCTGACATGTAGTCCTTGACCATCTTCTCCAGGCGATCGGTGTTGGAGGTGGATCTGCACGCTTGCTGTTCTGTGGGCTGCTGCTGCATGGGTGTCAGAAAATGTTCCCACTCCAAAGACACTGCCGATACCATTCCCTTTTGGGCACTAGCTGCGGCTTGTGTTGTTTGCTGCCCTCCTGGTCGTCCTGGGTTTGCGGAAGTCAGTCTGTCGGCGTACAACTGGCTAGAGGAGGGGGAGGATGTCAATCTCCTCTCTAAAGTCTCCACAAGGGCCTGCTGGTATTCTTCCATTTTGACCTGTCTGACTCTTTCTTCAAGCAGTTTTGGAACATTGTGTTTGTACCGTGGATCCAGAAGTGTATAAACCCAGTAATTGGTGTTGTCCAGAATGCGCACAATGCGTGGGTCACGTTCAATGCAGTCTAGCATGAATTGAGCCATGTGTGCCAGAGTCCTGCCAGAATCCTCATCATCCTCTTGTGAGCGTTGTGATAGTTGTTGTGATGCATCATAGTCGTCACCTTCTTCCTGGTCTGCTTCTGCTGACCATTCGCGCTGAATTGTGGAAGTCCAACGTGCACCGCTCTGGCCCTCGTCAGTGGTGGCAGGAAATTCCTGCTCCAACTCCAGCTGTTCCTCCTCCTCTTCTTCGTCATAGCTGCAGGGGCCAGCGTTTCCTGAGGCGGATGGCCTGATGTTGGTACCATCACGCTGATCGTTTTCTCCTTCAGATTCCCCCAGTTGCATCATGACAGCTGTTTCCTTGATTTTCAACATTGACCTCTTCAGTAAACACAGCAGTGGTATGGTAATGCTGACTGAAGAGTTGTCACTGCTCACAAGCAACGTGGACTACTCAAAATTTTGGAGGACTTGGCAGAGGTCCAACATGTTGGCCCAATCGGATCCACAGAAGCTTGGCAGCTGTCCGGATGCGCCTCGGTACTGCGCCGTCATGTACTGGACCGCTGCACTCTTCTGCTCGCAAAAGCGGGCTAGCATGTGCAGCGTAGAATTCCAGCGCGTAGGGACATCACACAGCAAGCGATGGTGGGGGAGATTGAAGCGCTCCTGCATCTTGGCGAGTGCCCCCGAAGCAGTACTGGAATTTCTACAATGTTTGGCCACTCGTCGCACCTTCAACAGAAGATCGGCCATGCCTGGGTATGTCCTCAGGAACCGCTGAACTACTAGGTTCATCACGTGCGCCAGGCAAGGGATGTGTGTCAGCTTAGCCAACCTTAAAGCGCGAATGAGATTACTCCCATTATCACACACAACCATGCCCGGTTTCAGGTCCAGCGGTGCCAGCCACAAATCCGTCTGTTCCTTTATTCCCCTCCAAATTTCCTCCCCTGTGAGCTGCTTATCCCCAAGGCAGATCAGCTTCAGCAACGCTTGCTGACGCATGCCAACAGCTGTGCTGCACTGCTTCCACGATCCTACTGCTGCTGGTGCTGGGTTAGCGTTTCCGGATGAGGTACAGCTTTGAAATGCGTTGGAGGAGAAGGAGTCAGAGAGGTAGGTGCTGCTGTTGTTATCCAGTTAGAGGGACGGCGGTGCAGCTGTTTGCGGCGTGGGCAACACCCGCGCCGTAGCAGGTGAGGAATCGCTGCCAGGCTCCACAAGGTTTACCCAGTGCGCGGTAAGGGAGATGTATCGACCCTGGCCGAACGCACTCGTCCAGGTGTCAGTGGTGAGGGGAACCTTGCAGGCAACGGCATTCTTCAAGCTTCGGGTTATTTTGCTGACCACGTGCTCATGCAACTCAGGCACTGCAGAGCGCGCAAAGTGGTAGCGGCTGGGAACCACGTAACGTGGGATGGCCACTGACATCATGCCCTTGAAGCTGTTTGTCTCCACCACTCGATATGGCAGCATTTCGCAGGCCAGAAGCTTGGCTATGCTGGCTGTTACTGCCACGGCCCGGGGGTCATTTGCTGGCAATTTCCTCTTGCGATCAAACATCTCCGAGACAGACAACTGAATCGTAGGGCTGCACACTGAAGGGCTGTTGGTTGTTGTGTTTGATGAACACTGGGAGACCTCAAGAGCATTACTCCGGAAAGTGACAGTGTCAGCGTCTGATGTTTGTGAATGTTGTGAACCACGCAATGGCTGGGCTACTGCTGCTGCTGAGGCGGGTCTGGTGGTGAGTCTGGTGACCCCAAGGGAGGCAGTGTTGCTGGTACCCTGTCCTGCCGCGTTTGCCCACAGAGTGGGATATTTGGATAGCATGTGGCGGCTCATGCTGGTGGTGGAGAGGTTGTTAATACTTTTCCCCCTGCTCAGGCGGGTCTTGCACACCTTGCAAATCGCCATAGTACCATCCTCAGTGCAGTCTTCAAAGAAAGCCCAGACTTTGGAGCACCTGCCTTGCTGGCGATTTCTGTTTGCGCCTCTTTTGCCTCTCACTTGAACTTCCACGCTTGTGGTGCCTGAAATTGCGCGCCGCCTACCTTGTGGCACAAGGCGAACTCGTGCAGCAGTGGGTTCTTCAACAGACTCATCTGTGCTGCTGCTACGACGGCGATGTTCTCGTTCACAAACAAAATCTGGGTCTATGTCCACATTGTCCATACCCTCCTCTTCCATCTCCTCAAACTCGTCATATGTCATTGTGGAGGGCCACCGCCGTGGAGTAGAGCTCCCCAGAACAACCTCTGCGCAGCTCACTCCAACGTCGTCTTCCAGATCTTGTCGGCCGACCTCCTGCAATTGCAACCCCTCCTGCCCAACTTGCTCTGGGATTTGGGTTTCAATGTCCTCGGACTCGCCTTGCATTTCAGTGCGCGGTGCATTTCCCACAGTTAATGGTTGTGAATCCGGGCACAACATTTCTGGCTGTTCCTCCATTGACCTTTGAAAGGTGGAAGTTTGTTGGGCTGGGAATAGCTCCTGCGAATACCCCATTGTGTCCTGAGGTAATTCATCGGACTGGTTATCTGGCAGTTGTATGCGTGGTGTCGCTGCCGGTTGTGTCAGCTTTGTGCCCACTGGCTCCTTGTAACTGGCTGAGGACTCGGACCTCGTGCGTGATGTGCTGGTGCTGCTTAACCCACTGCTGGACGCTTGAGAGGTCATCCAAGTAATTATCTGGTCCTGTTCTTTTGGATTTGTGAGGGTTGTAGTCCTGGACAACATGGGCGGTATTGAGTGGGTTTTCTTGGGTGCTCCCCTGTGGCCTGTACGTGAACCATCAGGGGAAACACCTCTTCCCTTGCCCCTCCCTCTTTCACCGGATTTCTTCCTCATTTCACTTATCCTTAAAGTACACGCTGACTGGCAGCAGTACAGTGGCAGTACAGAAATGCTATACAGTGGTGGGTGAGCGGTGTACCACTATTCCCAGCAGCGACACAGAGCACAATGCTATACAGTGGTGGGTGAGCGGTGTACCACTATTCCCAGCAGCGACACAGAGCACAATGCTATACAGTGGCGGGTGAGCGGTGTACTACTGTTCCCAGCAGACACAGAGTGGCAGTAAACACAATGCTATATAGTGTGGCTGAGCGAGCGGTGTACTACTGTTCCCAGCAGACACAAAGTGGCAGTAAACACAATGCTATATAGTGTGGCTGAGCGAGCGGTGTACTACTATTCCCAGCAGACACAAAGTGGCAGTAAACAGAATGCTATATAGTGTGGCTGAGCGAGCGGTGTAGTACTGTTCCCAGCAGACACAGAGTGGCAGTAAACACAATGCTATATAGTGTGGCTGAGCGAGGTACACAGAGTGGCAGTAAACACAATGCTATATAGTGTGGCTGAGCGAGCGGTGTACTACTATTCCCAGCAGACACAGAGTGGCAGTAAACAGAATGCTATATAGTGTGGCTGAGCGAGCGGTGTAGTACTGTTCCCAGCAGACACAGAGTGGCAGTAAACACAATGCTATATAGTGTGGCTGAGCGAGCGGTGTACTACTATTCCCAGCAGACACAAAGTGGCAGTAAACCCAATGCTATATAGTGTGGCTGAGCGAGCGGTGTAGTACTGTTCCCAGCAGACACAGAGTGGCAGTAAACACAATGCTATATAGTGTGGCTGAGCGAGGTACACAGAGTGGCAGTAAACAGAATGCTATATAGTGTGGCTGAGCGAGCGGTGTAGTACTGTTCCCAGCAGACACAGAGTGGCAGTAAACACAGTGCTATATAGTGTGGCTGAGCGAGGTACACAGAGTGGCAGTAAACGCAATGCTATATAGTGTGGCTGAGCGAGCGGTGTACTACTATTCCCAGCAGACAGAGTGGCAGTAAACAGAATGCTATATAGTGTGGCTGAGCGAGGTACACAGAGTGGCAGTAAACACAATGCTATATAGTGTGGCTGAGCGAGCGGTGTACTACTATTCCCAGCAGACACAGAGTGGCAGTAAACAGAATGCTATATAGTGTGGCTGAGCGAGCGGTGTAGTACTGTTCCCAGCAGACACAGTGGCAGTAAACACAATGCTATATAGTGTGGCTGAGCGAGGTACACAGAGTGGCAGTAAACACAATGCTATATAGTGTGGCTGAGCGAGCGGTGTACTACTATTCCCAGCAGACACAGAGTGGCAGTAAACACAATGCTATATAGTGTGGCTGAGCGAGCGGTGTACTACTATTCCCAGCAGCGACACAATGACTGGGGGGACCCTGGCTAGCGTGGCTGGAGCGCGAACTACCCTGCCTGCCTACCCAAAGCTAAACCCACAGACAAATGGCGGAGATATGACGTGGTTCGGGTATTTATTTACCCGAACCACGTGACAGTTCGGCCAATCAGAGCGCGTTCGGGTCCGAACCACGTGACCCGTTCGGCCAATCACAGCGCTAGCCAAACGTTCGGGGAACGTTCGGCCATGCGCTCTTAGTTCGGCCATGTGGCCGAACGGTTTGGCCGAACACCATCAGGTGTTCGGCCGAACTCGAACATCACCCGAACAGGGTGATGTTTTGCAGAACCCGAACAGTGGCGAACACTGTTCGCCCAACACTAATGGAGGACAAGTCTGCCATTGTGAGTGACCACGGGTAATGGCCGGGGGAATCGGGGTTCTATTCCGGTCCAGAGTGGGAGCCTGAGACCCATGCTGTAGAAGTAATGTACCTGCCCTGACCGTGCTTTGCAGACCAGGCATCTGTGGTCAGATGGACCCTTGACCCAGCGCAAGATGAACCAAATCGAAAGCATTTGCCAAGAATGTGTTATTATGGAGGGCAAGTCTGCCATACACTCAACTGTGTGAAACTTTCGAAGGTACTTTTTCATTACCATGGTGACCACGGGTAATAGCTGGGGAATCCTTTTTTGATTCTGGTCCGGAGTTGTAGCCTAGGAAACGGCTACCACCACACATCCAAGGAAGGCAGCAGGCAGGCATGCGCGTCCCGAGGTAGTGACCAAAAATAACAATACAGGAGGACTTTCGAGGCCCTGCTGTATATGTGAAATGAATCAACTTTAAATCCTTTAATGAGAATCTGTTATGGAGGGCAAGTCTGATGGAGCCTTCACTGTGACTCACCAGGTTGGTCACCTCCTCAAATGGCCACATGAGCCTGCATGCATTTCGCATCAGTGTCCAGATGTAATTGTACAGGTACTGGGTGACGGCTTTCTCCTGTTCTAGCAGACGAGAGAACATGACCAGGGTCGAATTCCAGCGAGTCGGGCTATCACATATCAAGCGTCTCACCGGCAAGTTGTTTCTCCGCTGAATGTCCGCAAAGCATGCCACTGAACACAACAGGTAGGAATATGCAGTGATGAGGTGGGTTCACTGAACACAACAGGTAGGTATATGCAGTGATGAGGTGGGTTCACTGAACACAACTGGTAGGTATATGCAGTGATGAGGTGGGTTCACTGAACACAACAGGTAGGTATATGCAGTGATGAAGTGGGTTCACTGAACACAACAGGTAGAGGTATATGCAGTGATGAGGTGGGTTCACTGAACACAACAAGTAGGTACAGTGATGTGAAAAACTATTTGCCCCCTTCCTGATTTCTTATTCTTTTGCATGTTTGTCACACTTAAATGTTTCTGCTCATCAAAAACCGTTAACTATTAGTCAAAGATAACATAATTGAACACAAAATGCAGTTTTAAATGATGGTTTTTATTATTTAGTGAGAAAAATAACTCAAAACCTACATGGCCCTGTGTGAAAAAGAAATTGCCCCCTGAACCTAATAACTGGTTGGGCCACCCTTCGCAGCAATAACTGCAATCAAGCGTTTGCGATAACTTGCAACGAGTCTTTTACAGCGCTCTGGAGGAATTTTGGCCCACTCATCTTTGCAGAATTGTTGTAATTCAGCTTTAGTTGAGGGTTTTCTAGCATGAACCGCCTTTTTTTAGGTCATGCCACAACTTCTCAATAGGATTCAGGTCAGGACTTTGACTAGGCCTCTCCAAAGTCTTCATTTTGTTTTTCTTCAGCCATTCAGAGGTGGATTTGCTGGTGTGTTTTGGGTCACTGTCCTGCTGCAGCACCCAAGATCGCTTCAGCTTGAGTTGACGAACAGATGGCCGGACATTCTCCTTCAGGATTTTTTGGTAGACAGTAGAATTCATGGTTCCATCTATCACAGCAAGCCTTCCAGGTCCTGAAGCAGCAAAACAACCCCAGACCATCACACTACCACCACCATATTTTACTGTTGGTATGATGTTCTTTTGCTGAAATGCTGTGTTACTTCTACGCCAGATGTAACGGGACACGCACCTTCCAAAAAGTTCAACTTTTGTCTCGGCGGTCCACAAGGTATTTTCTCAAAAGTCTTGTCAATCATTGAGATGTTTTTTAGCAAAATTGAGACGAGCCTTAATGTTCTTTTTGCTTAAAAGTGTTTTGCGCCTTGGATATTTGCCATGCAGACCGTTTTTGCCCAGTCTCTTTCTTATGGTGGAGTCATGAACAATGACCTTAATTGAGGCAAGTGAGGCCTGCAGTTCTTTAGATGTTGTTGTCCTGGGGTCTTTTGTGGCCTCTCGGATGAGTTTTCTCTGCGCTCTTGAGGTAATTTTGGTCAGCCAGCCACTCCTGGGAAGGTTCATCACTGTTCCATGTTTTTGCCATTTGTGGATAATGGCTCTCACTGTGGTTCGCTGGAGTCCCAAAGCTTTAGAAATGGCTTTATAACCTTTACCAGACTGATAGATCTCAATTACAGTACTTTGTTCTCATTTGTTCCTGAATTTCTTTGGATCTTGGTATGATGTCTAGCTTTTGAGCTGCTTTTGGTATACTTCTCTGTGTCAGCTCCTATTTAACCACTTGAGGACCTAGGGCTTTACCCCCCTTAAGGACCGGCCACTTTTTTTCCATTCAGACCACTGCAGCTTTCACTGTTTATTGCTCGCTCATACAACCTACTACCTAAATGAATTTTGGCTCCTTTTCTTGTCACTAATAAAGCTTTCTTTTGGTGCTATTTGATTGCTCCTGCGATTTTTACTTTTTATTATATTCATCAAAAAAGACATGAATTTTGGCAAAAAAATGATTTTTTTAACTTTCTGTGCTGACATTTTTCAAACAAAGTAAAATTTCTGTATACATGCAGCACGAAAAATGTGGACAAACATGTTTTTGATAAAAAAAAAAACCCATTCAGTGTATATTTATTGATTTGGGTAAAAGTTATAGCGTTTACAAACTATGGTGCAAAAAGTGAATTTTCCCATTTTCAAGCATCTATGACTTTTCTGACCACCTGTCATGTTTCATGAGGGGCTAGAATTCCAGGATAGTATAAATACCCCCCAAATTACCCCATTTTGGAAAGAAGACATCCCAAAGTATTCACTGAGAGGCATAGTGAGTTCATAGAAGATATTATTTTTTGTCACAAGTAAGCGGAAAATTACACTTTGTGACAAAAAAAAAAAAAAAAAAAAAGTTTCCATTTATTCTAACTTGCGACAAAAAAAAATGAAATCTGCCACGGACTCATCATGCCCCTCTCTGAATACCTTGAAGTGTCTACTTTCCAAAATAGGGTCATTTGTGGGGTGTGTTTACTGTCCTCGCATTTTGGGGGGTGCTAATTTGTAAGCACCCCTGTAAAGCCTAAAGGTGCTCATTGGACTTTGGGCCCCTTAGCGCAGTTAGGCTGCAAAAAAGTGCCACACATGTGGTATTGCCGTACTCGGGAGAAGTAGAATAATGTGTTTTGGGGTGTATTTTTACACATACCGATGCTGGGTGGGAGAAATATCTCTGTAAATGACAATTTTTTTTATTTTTTTTACACACAATTGTCCATTTACAGAGAGATTTCTCCCACTCAGCATGGGTATGTGTAAAAATACACCCCAAAACACATTATACTACTTCTCCCGAGTACGGCAATACCACATGTGTGGCACTTTTTTGCACCCTAACTGCGCTAAGGGGCCCAAAGTCCAATGAGTACCTTTAGGATTTCACAGGTCATTTTTGTTTCAAGACTACTCCACGGTTTAGGGCCCCTAAAATGCCAGGGCAGTATAGGAACCCCACTAATGACCCCATTTTAGAAAGAAGACACCCCAAGGTATTCCGTTAGGAGTATGGTGAGTTCATAGAAGATTTTATTTTTGTCACAAGTTAGCGGAAATTGATTTTAATTGTTTTTTTTTCACAAAGTGTAATTTTCCGCTAACTTGTGACAAAAAATTAAATCTTCTATGAACTCACCATACTCCTAACGGAATACCTTTGGGTGTCTTCTTTCTAGAATGGGGTCATTTGTGGGGTTCCTATACTGCCCTGGCATTTTAGGGGCCCTAAACAGTGAGGAGTAGTCTTGAAACCAAATGTCGCAAAATGACCTGTGAAATCCTAAACTTACTCATTGGACTTTGGGCCCCTTAGCGCACTTAGGGTGTAAAAAAGTGCCACACATGTGGTACCGCGGTACTCTGGAGAAGTAGTATAATGTGTTTTGTGGTTTATTTTTACACATACCCATGCTGGGTGGGAGAAATATCTCTGTAAATGACAATCTTTTGATTTTTTTTTACACACAATTGTCCATTTACAGAGAGATTTCTCCCACCCAGCATGGTTATATGTAAAAATACACCCCAAAACACATTATACTACTTCTCCTGAGTACGGCGATACCACATGTGTGACACTTTTTTGCAGCCTAGGTGCGCTAAGGGGCCCAACGTCCTATTCACAGGTCATTTTGAGGCATTTGTTTTGTAGACTACTCCTCACGGTTTACGGCCCCTAAAATGCCAGGGCAGTATAGGAACCCCACAAGTGACCCCATTTTAGAAAGAAGACACCCCAAGGTATTCCGTTAGGAGTATGGTGAGTTCATAGAAGATTTTATTTTTTGTCACAAGTTAGTGAAAAATGACACTTTGTGAAAAAAAAACAAAAAAAAAACAATTTCCGCTAACTTTTGACAAAAAATAAAATCTTCTATGACCTCGTCATACACCTAACAGAATACCTTGGGGTGTCTTTTTTTCTAAAATGGGGTCACTTGTGGGGTTCCTATACCGCCCTGGCATTTTACGGGCCCAAAACCGTGAGTAGTCTGGAAACCAAATGTCTCAAAATGACTGTTCAGGGGTATAAGCATCTGCAAATTTTGATGACAGGTGGTCTATGAGGGGGCAAATTTTGTGGAACCGGTCATAAGCAGGGTGGCCTTTTAGATGACAGGTTGTATTGGACCTGAACTGATGGATAGGAGTGCTAGGGGTGACAGGAGGTGATTGATGGGTGTCTCAGGGGGTGGTTAGAGGGGAAAATAGATGCAATCAATGCACTGGGGAGGTGATCGGAAGGGGGTCTGAGGTGGATCTGAGGGTTTGGCCGAGTGATCAGGAGCCCACACGGGGCAAATTAGGGCCTGATCTGATGGGTAGGTGTGCTAGGGGGTGACAGGAGGTGATTGATGGGTATCTCAAGGTGTGATTAGAGGGGGGAATAGATGCAAGCAATGCACTGGCGAGGTGATCAGGGCTGGGGTCTGAGGGCGTTCTGAGGGTATGGGCGGGTAAATGAGTGCCCTAGGGGCAGATGGGGGTCTAATCTGATGGGTAACAGTGACAGGGGGTGATTGATGGGTAATTAGTGGGTGTTTGGAGGAGAGAACAGATGTAAACACTGCACTTGGGAGGTGATCTGATATCGGATCTGCGGGCGATCTATTGGTGTGGGTGGGTGATCAGATTGCCCGCTATGGGCAGGTTAGGGGCTGGTTGACAGTGACAGGGGGTGATTGATGGGTGGCAGTGACAGGGGGTGATTGATGGGTGATTGACAGGTGATTGACAGGTGATCAGTGGGTTATTACAGGGAAGGACAGATGTAAATAATGCCCTGGCGAATTGATAAGGGGGGGTCTGAGGGCAATCTAAGCGTGTAGGCGGGTGATTGGGTGCCCGCAAGGGGCAGATTAGGCTCTGATCTGATGGGTAACAGTGACAGGTGGTGATAGGGGGTGATTGATGGGTGATTGATGGGTAATTAGTGGGTGTTTAGAGGAGAGAATAGATGTAAACACTGCGCTTGGGTGGTGATCGGATGTCGGATCTACGGGCGATCTATTGGTGTGGGTGGGTGATCAGATTGCCCGCAAGGGGCAGGTTAGGGGCTGATTGATGGGTGGCAGTGACAGGGGGTGATTGATGGGTGGCAGTGACAGGGGGTGATTGATGGGTGATTGACAGGTGATTGACAGGTGATCAGTGGGTTATTACAGGGAAGGACAGATGTAAATAATCCCCTGGCGAATTGATAAGGGGGGGTCTGAGGGCAATCTGAGCGTGTAGGCGAGTGATTGGGTGCCCGCAAGGGGCAGATTAGGCTCTGATCTGATGGGTAACAGTGACAGGTGGTGATAGGGGGTGATTGATGGGTGATTGATGGGTAATTAGTGGGTGTTTAGAGGAGAGAATAGATGTAAACACTGCGCTTGGGTGGTGATCTGATGTCGGATCTGCGTGCGATCTATTGGTGTGGGTGGGTGATCAGATTGCCCGCAAGGGGCAGGTTAGGGGCTGATTGATGGGTGGCAGTGACAGGGGGTAATTGATGGGTGATTGACAGGTGATTGACAGGTGATCAGGGGGGATAGATGCATACAGTACATAGGGGGGGGTCTGGGGGGGGGGGGTCTGGGGAGAATCTGGGGGGTGGGGGGTGATCAGCAGGGAGCAGGGGGGGGGGGATAAAAAAAATAGCATTGACAGATAGTGACAGGGAGTGATTGATGGGTGATTAGGGGGGTGATTGGGTGTAAACATGGGTCTGGGGGGTGGGCAGGGGGGGGTCTGAGGGGTGCTGTGGGCGATCAGGGGGAGGGGGAGTCAGTGTGCTTGGTGCAGACTAGGGTGGCTGCAGCCTGCCCTGGTGGTCCCTCGGACACTGGGACCACCAGGGCAGGAGGCAGCCTGTATAATACACTTTGTAAACATTACAAAGTGTATTATACACTTTGTATGCGGCGATCGTTATGTTAACATCCCGCCGGCGCTTCCATATGGCCGGCGGGATGTTGCGGCGGGTGAGCGGCGTCAGGCGGAGGCGGAGGATCGCGTCACAGATGACGCGATCGCTCCGCCTATGCTCCTACAAGGACCGCCGCCTTTGGGCATGAGCTAGTCCTTGTGGGGTCCACTTCCCGGCTGCCTCTGTGCGTTAGGCGGTCGGGAAGCGGTTAAGTGATTTCTTGATTGAAACAGGTGTGGCAGTAATCAGGCCTGGGGGTGACTACAGAAATTAAACTCAGGTGTAATAAACCACAGTTAAGTTATTTTTTAACAAGGGGGGCAATCACTTTTTCACACAGGGCCATGTAGATTTGGAGTTTTTTTTTTCTCACTAAATAATAAAAAACATCATTTAAAACTGCATTTTATGTTCAATTATGTTATCTTTGACTAATAGTTAACGGTTTTTGATGAGCAGAAACATTTAAGTGTGACAAACATGCAAAAGAATAAGAAATCAGGAAGGGGGCAAATCGTTTTTCACACCACTGTATATGCAGTACTGGGTACTACAATGTGCACCTGTCACACACACAGGTAGTCACTGAATGTGCTGGGCCTGGCTGGCAGTGGCACACACACAGGATGAATTAGCAAGGCTGCCTATGCAACACAAGTGTCAGTGGGACACACAGAAAAAAAAATAGATCACAAGAACAAGATTAGCTCTCAAAAGAGCTGTTGTGGGGTGCTATTTTAGCAATAAGAATCAGCAAGGAGCAAGCTAACAAGCCTACAACAGCGTAACTAATCTTTCCCTGTGAGAGAGTCTGATGCAGCTGTCCTTTCTCTAATTAATGCAGGCACACGAGTGAGTGTAATGGCCGGCGGAGCCTGCCTTTTATAAGGGGGGGGGGAGTGGCTCCAAGAGAGAGTGTAGCCTGATTGGCTACAATGTGCCTGCTGACTGTGATGTAGAGGGTCAAAGTTGACCCTAATGGTGCACCATGGGGGCTAACCGAACTTCCGGGAAAGTTCGCCTTACATGGCGAACGCGAACCACCGTAAGTTCACCTGGAACCGTTTGCCGGCGAACCGTTCGGGCCATCTCTAACCCTGAGCAGATGCCGTAGGTATGCATATAAGCATACCCACAGCTATTTGGTTAAAAGGAGACACTTACCGGCCCTTAAAGGGATACTGTAGGGGGGTCGGGGGAAAATGAGCTGAACTTACCCGGGGCTTCTAATGGTCCCCCACAGACATCCTGTGCCCGCGCAGCCACTCACCGATGCTCTGGCCCCACCTCCGGTTCAGTTCTGGAATTTCTGACTTTAAAGTCAGAAAACCACTGCGCCTGCGTTGCCGTAACCTCGATCCCGCTGATGTCATCAAGAGCGCACAGCGCAGGCCCAGTATGGTCTGTGTCTGTGCAGTACACTCCTGGTGACATCAGCGGGAGCGAGGACACGGCAACGCAGGCGCAGTGGTTTTTTTGACTTTAAAGTCAGAAATTCCAGAAGTGAACTGGAGGCGGGGCCGGAGCATCGGTGACTCGCTGCGCGGGCACAGGATGTCTGCGGGGGACCATTAGAAGCCCCGGGTAAGTTCAGCTCATTTTCCCCCGACCCGCCTACAGTATCCCTTTAAGGTAAGTGCTCCTGCTTTTGGGTTGGCCGCTATCCAATACATGGGATCAGCAACTCTGACATAAATTTACACTGTGACCCCGGAATAGGAAGCCTGCCAGTCCTCTCTGTGCATGCGCAGACTTCCTGGCTTCTTCCTCATTCCTCTGCCACGCATCATTTTGCGGTTCACATGCAGAGGGGAGGATGAAACCAGGAAACCTGCACATGCGCAGAGAGAGCACACAGGCTTCCTATTCCGGGGTCACAGTGAGACTTTGTCAGGGTCATAAATTGATTCAGGTATTTTATCTGACTGCCACCTGTAGTCGGAAAAGATTTTTTCCCCGCTTTTAAGGCTAATTAACCAATTCTTGTAAGGGATTTTTGCCTTCCTATGGATCAACTGGGATATAAACAGGTACAGGACAGGCACATTTTTTTAATTGATGTTTGAACTTGATAGTTGGATGTATTCTTTTCAACCAAACTATGTTATTAAACTATGCAGCCTACATTTACGGCTTTGAACTTATTTATATAAAGTAAAGGAATGACTGTGCTTTAATTGACTCCGTTTTACCTGTTCAGGTGTCCTCGCAGCATCCCTACATGGAAATGACTATTGGGCGGCCACATGTCATAACTGTGGACTTCAACAACACTCAGGAGTTTGAAGCAGCTGTCAAGTCTATCATGAGGAGCAAGGTATTTTCAGGCAATAAAGATGTTCATGATAGCAATCAGGGCCGGATTTACAGTTCAGGAGCCTATAGGCACAGCAGTTCTGGCGCCCTAAATTTCACCCCTCAGCACAGTGCTCCGCCCCCCATTCTTATGAAATAAAATGTTATGTTATATAAATACATAGCAATAATATGGTAGGACATCAGACTATGACTATCGTAGGGATTAGATTGTGAGCTCCTCTGAGGATTGTCAGTGGCATGACTATGTGCTCTGTAAAGTGCCCCAGAAGATGCCAGTGCTATATAAATACATAATAATAATATGGTGGGACATCAGACGACAGACTATGACTTTGGTGGGATTAGATTGTGAGCTCCTCTGAGGACAGTCAGTGACATCACTATGTACTCTGTAAAGTGCTGCAGAAGATGTTAGTGCTTTATAAATACATAACACACATACAAAAGGTGAGCATGGAGGTGGAGGAGGATACAGAGAGGGTTTGCACAGGGGGGACACAGGTGGGACATACAAAAAGTGGGCACGGGGGGATGGCACACAGTGAGTAGACACGCAAGGGATGCACATGGGGTGGGCACACGGAAACGCACAAGGGGTAGGCACACGGAAATGCACAAGGGGTGGGCACACGGAAAAGCACAAGGGGTGGGCAAGCGAAGGACACACATGGGGTGGGCTGGGCACGCGAAGGACACACAGAGGGTGGGCACATGAGGGACACACAGAGGGTAGGCACCGAGACTGACATAGAGAAGGAGGACACTAATATAAAAGAAGAAAAAAAAAAGGAATAGTAGCAAAAGAGAAGAGGCCACGCAGAATATATTACCTCCTCCCTCTGTCATTGGTCCGGACTGACAGCTGGCTGTCCCTGCATTCTAGCTGATGCTGCATCTTCTGTGTGTCCCTTTGAGGCAGGAAGGCTCAATGTGTCTGTTTCCTGGTGTGACAGGCTGCTAGCTGTGCAGTGACAGCTGAGTGCCTGAGTTTCTCTTCCCTCATCTCTGCTCTCTCCCTCCTCCACATGAGGCTTGCTGTGCTCAGGGGCGGTCCAGTGCTCCTCGCTCCTTGTGTTAAATTCCGTGCTACAACTGCCCATGTGTGACGCACAGAAAGAGCCCTGTGACTGCATCGGAGAGGAAAGAAGGAGACAATGCTCCTAAGCTGCCACTCAGCAGCATGACAACAGCGCTGTCCTGCGCTCTGGATGAAATACATGGAGTGCGTTGCAGAAATGCTGTTTTTATGGAGCGCGTTAAGTGCTCCAGCGTCGGCAAGCCACCCCTCCCTTGCCTGGTCCCGCCCCTAACCGTACAAGAGATCGGCATCATGCTGAGAGCTGGGCGCAGGGCGGTGAGTGACATGATCACACTTTGCTTTGCACATAGAGAGGGGGAACATCGGGGACTGAACCCTCCTCCGACTAATAACCCCAAAAAAGTAAAGGGGCAAAAAATGGGTGGCGCTATAACAAAAAAATGGGCGTGGCCATGACCGGATGAGGGCGGAGCTAACTGTAATTTGACGTGAACCCGGGTGAGAGTGATATGGAGGCTGCCATATTTATTTCCTTTTAAACAATACTAGTTGCCCTGCTGATCTATTTGGCTGCAGTAGTGAACTGAATCACACCAGAAACAAGCATGCTTGTTCAGGGTCTGTGGTTGAAAGAATTAGAGGCAGAGGACCAGCACGGCAGCCAGGCAACTGGTATTGCTTAAAAGGAGATAAATATGGCAGCCTCAATATTATTCTCACCTGGGGTTCCCTTTAAAAGTGCAATGCAAAGACAGTGGACCCAAGTTTTGGTGACCCTTTCCCCAGAAAATTCACATAATTGTGCAGGTTTTCTGAAGAAAATACACGTAATGTGTGCAGATTTGCCCAGAGAATACGTTCAATCATGTCGGCAGATTTGCCCAGAAAATACATGCAATCATGTCTGCAGATTAGCCCAGAGAATACGTTCAATTATGTCGGCAGATTTGCCCAGAAAATACATGCAATCATGTCGGCAGATTTGCCCAGAAAATACATGCAATCATGTCTGCAGATTTGCCCAGAAAATACATGCAATCATGTCTGCAGATTTGCCCAGAAAATACATGCAATCATGTCGGCAGATTTGCCCAGAGAATACGTTCAATCATGTCGGCAGATTTGCCCAGAAAATACATGCAATCATGTCGGCAGATTTGCCCAGAAAATACATGCAATCATGTCGGCAGATTTGCCCAGAAAATACATGCAATCATGTCGGCAGATTTGCCAAGAAAATACATGCAATCATGTCGGCAGATTTGCCCAGAAAATGCATGCAATCATGTCGGCAGATTTGCCCAGAAAATACATGCAATCATGTAGCAGATTTGACCAGAAAATACATGCAATCGTGTGGCAGACCTGTCCACAAAACACTTCAATCGTCAATAGTTGCCCCCAGTATAGCTAGTATAGTTGCCCCCTGTATAGCTAGTATATTTGCCCCCTGTATAGCTAGTATATTTGCCCCCTGTATAGCTGCCCCCAGTATAGCTAGTATAGCTGCCCCCAGTATAGCTAGTATATCTGCCCCCAGTATAGCTGCCCCCAGTATAGCTAGTATAGCTGCCGCCAGTATAGCTAGTATAGTTGCCCCCTGTATAGCTAGTATATTTGCCCCCTGTATAGCTAGTATATTTGCCCCCTGTATAGCTGCCCCCAGTATAGCTAGTATAGCTGCCCCCAGTATAGCTAGTATATCTGCCCCCAGTATAGCTGCCCCCAGTATAGCTAGTATAGCTGCCCCCAGTATAGCTAGTATAGTTGCCCCAGTATAGCTCCCACCAGTATAGCTAGTATAGCTGCCCCCAGTATAGCTAGTATAGCTGCCCCCCAGTATAGCTGCCCCCAGTATAGCTAGTATAGCTGCCCCCAGTATAGCTAGTATAGCTGCCCCCAGTATAGCTAGTATAGCTGCCCCCAGTATAGCTGCCCCCAGTATAGCTAGTATAGCTGCCCCCAGTATAGCTAGTTTAGTTGCCCCCAGTATAGCTAGTATAGCTGCCCCCCAGTATAGCTGCCCCCCAGTATAGCTGCCCCCCAGTATAGCTAGTTTAGCTGCCCCCAGTATAGCTAGTTTAGTTGCCCCCAGTATAGCTGCCCCCAGTATAGCTGCCCCCCAGTATAGCTGCCCCCAGTATAGCTAGTTTAGTTGCCCCCAGTATAGCCAGTACAGTTGCCCCCAGTATAGCCAGTACAGTTGCCCCCAGTATAGCCAGTACAGTTGCCCCCAGTATAGCCAGTACAGTTGCCCCCAGAATAGCTAGTATAGCTGCCCCCAGAATAGCTAGTATAATTGCCCCCAGAATAGCTAGTATAATTGCCCCCAGTATAGCTAGTTTAGTTGCCCCCAGTGTGAGGAAAGCCTGGAAGGAGGGGTGGCGGGGAGGGGGGGCCGGACCCCCCACCTCCCTCACCTGGGTCCCCTCCTTCTGGCGCTTCCCCCTCCTAATTAGCAGCAGCGGGCAGGAGTGGCGAAGAAGACTCACTCACCTGCTCCTGGCGATAGCGGCGGCGCATAGCGTCATCCTCACGCGACGCTGGCCTCCGACTTCTCTGTTGCTCACTGTGCTTCCGCCAATCAGGAGGCCTGTGGGAGGCCTGATGACACCCCCTGGGGCGCCCGACACCTGGTGCGGGGCGCCCCCTGCCGCCCTATGGTAGGGACGCTACTGAGTACAACATCCTTTTCCAGTTATAACAGCTTTTAAATGTCAAGCATAGCTTGACATAAGTGTCTTGCAGCCATCTACGGGTATCTCAGCCCATTCTTCATGGGCAAAAGCCTCCAATTCAGTCACATTCTTAGGCTTGCTCGCTGCAACTGCTTTCTTTAAGTCTCACCAGAGGTTCTCAATTGGATTTAAGTCTGGTGACTACGATGGACGCTCCAAAATTTTCCAGCCTTTAATCTGCAACCATGCTCTAGTGGACTTGGAGGTATGCTTGGGATCAATGTCCTGTTGAAAGGTCCAACGTCTCCCAAGCCTCAGGTTTGTGATGGACTGCATCACATTTTCAGCCAATATCTCCTGGTACTGAAGAGAATTCATGGTACCTTGCACACACTGATGCTTTCCTGTACCTGCAGAAGCAAAACGGCCCCAAAGCATGATTGACCCCCCGCCATGCTTCACAGTAGGGAAGGTGTTCTTTTCTTCATAGGCCTTGTTCTTCCTCCTCCAAACATAGCATTGATCCATGGGCCCAAACAGTTCTAATTTTGTTTCATCAGTCCACAGAACACTTCCACAAAAGTTTTGGGATAGTGTTCTGTGGACTGATGAAACAAAATTAGAACTGTTTGGGCCCATGGATCAACGCTATGTTTGGAGGAGGAAGAACAAGGCCTATGAAGAAAAGAGAACCTTGCCTACTGTGAAGCATGGCGGGGGGGGGGGGGGGGGGGATCAATCATGCTTTGGGGCTGTTTTGCTTCTGCAGGTACAGGGAAGCGTCAGCGTGTGCAAGGTACCATGAATTATCTTCAGTACCAGGAGATATTGGATGAAAATGTGATGCAGTCCGTCACAAACTTGAGGCTTGGGAGACGTTGGACCTTTCAACAGGACAATGATCCCAAGCATACCTCCAAGTCCACTAGAGCATGGTTGCAGATTAAAGGCTGGAAACTTTTGGAGTGGCCATCGCAGTCACCAGACTTAAATCCGATTGAGAACCTCTGGTGGGACTTAAAGTGAACCTTAAGCCTTAAAAAAAAAAAAAAAATGTGTTTTACTCACCTGGGGCTTCCCTCAGCCCCCTGCAGCTGATCGGTGCCCACGTAGAGTCGCTCTGATGCTCCTGGACCCGCCGTCGGCTACTTCCGGTTTCGCCATCACCGGCCATCAGGCTGGGAACGCGAGTGATTCTTCGCGTTCCCAGCCACAATATCGCCCCCTATGCTGCTATTGCAGCAAGGAAAGCCGCAATAGCAGCATAGGGGGAGATATTGTGGCTGGGAACGCGAAGAATCACTCGCGTTCCCAGTCTGACGGCCGGTGACGGTGAAATCGGAAGTAGCCGCCGGCGGGTCCATGAGCATCAGAGAGACTCTACGTGGGCACCGATCAGCTGCAGGGGCTGAGGGAAGCCCCAGGTGAGTAAAACTAATTTTTTTTTTACTTAAGGTTACCTTTAAAGAAAGCAGTTGCAGCGCACAAGCCTAAGAATGTGACTGAACTGGAGGCTTTTGCCCATGAAGAATGGGCTAAGATACCCATAGATGGCTGCAAGACACTTGTGTCAAGCTATGCTTCACATTTAAAAGCTGTTATAACTGGAAAAGGATGTTGTACTAAGTACTAAGAATGAATGTCACTTGGGGGTTGAATAAAACTGATAATGATGTGAGCACAGAAAAGACATTTGTGGTTATTTCATTATAAATGTTATGTTATATTTGTCTGACTTACAAGTGCCTATTTGATTTATTTGTAAACAAGATGACTGAAATGATCAAAATCAATGTCAAACTGGCCAAAACACTCAATTTCAGTGGGGGCTGAATAATTTTGAACACAACTGTACTACACAAAAGGCAGGATTCTGGGGTGGCGGCGGCTAGTAAAGTAAATGATTCTTTTAATTCGGCAGATTAGAAGCTTTTCCTTATAAGTGACGGATTTGTTGGAAATCAAACCCAGAAGCTGCCTCATGTTTCTGAACAAACATGAGTGTGAGCATTGCCATGTAGGATAAATTTGTAATACTAGAGAATTTGTTGGCTCCTGCATGAGTTTATAAATAAATGTTATTAGTTGTAGTACAACATTCTGAAAACAGCATGTTAATTCCACTTAAAAACATAAAAAAAAACATCAAAGGAAGATATTCCACTAATCCCCATCTGGGTAATGCCTAATGCAATTACCCAGCCTCAGCCTATGCAGATCGCATCGGCCACCAATATGGATGGATTGTGTGTGAACCCTCCACCGTTGCACACCACTGAGGCCTCACTAAAGCTGTACTCCAGCCTTCATCCGATCTTGAGAAATCTAATAACAATAATTTCTTGGCATATTTCGATTGTTTCACGGTCTCAATTGTGTGTGGCCCTAACTGTGAAGCTTGTCAGAATTCACAGACTTAAAGGGAACCTTAACTGAGAGGGATATGGATGTTTCCTGTTAAACAATACCAGTTGCCTGGCAGTCCAGCTGATCTCTGTGGCTGCAATGCTGCAATAGTGGCTGAATCACACCCTGAAACAAGCATGCAGCTAATCCAGTCTGACTTCAGTCAGAGCACCTGATCTGCATGCTTGTTCAGGGGCTGTGGCTAAAAGTATTAGAGACACAGGATCAGCAGGCGATTCAGGCAACTGGTATTATTTTAAAAGGAAAAATACATATCCTTCTCAGTTTAGGTTCCCTTTAAGCAATAACCGCATTCTCGTAGCAATTTTCCACCTGCTAACCAGTGTTGATCGTATACCTCATTATCCTATTCGAGTTTGGTCGAATTTGGATAGTAAACTATCCGAATTTGCTCAAAGTTCGATATTAGAGTTAATCGAATATACGATTCGACCTCGGATATCCTACGTCACTATCCGAGTCTGTATTCGAGTAAAATATTCGAGCTGGCCTTAAATAGCTTTTAAAACTTGTATTGGAGGTCAATGATGCATGAAACCACCTTTTTTTTGAAGAAAAACATCAAGTGATTATGTGGTGATGTAGTAGTTATAAAAAAGGTATCAAAAATAGTAAATTAACTTCATGAAAAGTGTTTGCATGAGAAGGTGTGTCCAAAATGGTTGTCAGTTGGAAGTCTTCATTTACGTCGTCTTCTTGTATCTTCTTCAATTATCTTTTTCTTCTTCTATATCTTCTTCTTCTTCCTCTTCTTCTATATCTTCTTCTTCTTCTTCTTCTTCTTCTTCTTCTATATCTTCTTCTTCTTCTTCTATATCTTCTTCTTCTTCTTCTTCTTCTTCTTCTTCTTCTTCTTCTTCTTCTTCTTCTTCTTCTTCTTCTTCTTCTTCTTCTTCTTCTTCTTCTTCTTCTTCTTCTTCTTCTTCTTCTTCTCTTCTTCTTCTTCTTCTTCTTCTTCTTCTTCTTCTTCTTCTTCTTCTTCTTCTTCTTCTTCTTCTTCTTATATCTTCTTCTTCTTCTTCTTCTTCTTCTTCTCTTCTTCTTCTTCTTCTTCTTCTTCTTCTTCTTCTTCTTCTTCTTCTTCTATATCTTCTTCTTCTTCTCTATATCTTCTTCTTCTTCTATATCTTCTTCTATTTCTTCTTCTTCTTCTTCTTCTTCTTCTATATCTTCTTCTCTTCTATATCTTCTTCTATTTCTTCTTCTTCTATTTCTTCTTCTTCTATTTCTTCTTCTTCTTCTTCTTCTTCTTCTTCTTCTTCTTCTTCTTCTCTTCTTCTTCTTCTTCTTCTATATCTTCTTCTTCTTCTTCTATATCTTCTTCTTCTTCTTCTATATCTTCTTCTTCTTCTTCTATATCTTCTTCTTCTTCTTCTATATCTTCTTCTTCTTCTTCTTCTTCTTCTTCTTCTTCTTCTTCTTCTTCTTCTTCTTCTTCTTCTTCTTCTTCTTCTATATCTTCTTCTTCTTCTATATCTTCTTCTTCTTCTATATCTTCTTCTTCTTCTTCTTCTTCTTCTTCTTCTTCTTCTCTTCTTCTATATCTTCTTCTTCTTCTTCTTCTTCTATATCTTCTTCTATATCTTCTTCTTCTTCTTCTATATCTTCTTCTATATCTTCTTCTTCTTCTTCTTCTTCTTCTTCTATATCTTCTTCTTCTTCTTCTTCTTCTATATCTTCTTCTTCTTCTTCTTCTTCTTCTATATCTTCTTCTTCTTCTTCTTCTATATCTTCTTCTTCTTCTTCTTCTTCTTCTTCTTCTTCTATTTCTTCTTCTTCTTCTTCTTCTTCTATATCTTCTTCTTCTTCTTCTTCTTCTATATCTTCTTCTTCTTCTTCTTCTTCTTCTCCTTCTTCTTCTTCTTCTATTTCTTCTTCTTCTTCTTCTTCTTCTTCTTCTTCTTCTATTTCTTCTTCTTCTTCTTCTTCTTCTTCTTCTCTTCTTCTTCTTCTTCTTCTTCTTCTTCTTCTTCATCTTCTTCTTCATCTTCTTCTTCTTCTTCTTCTTCATCTTCTTCTTCTTCTTCTTCATCTTCTTCATCTTCTTCATCTTCTTCTTCTTCTTCTTCTTCTTCTTCTTCTTCTTCTTCATCTTCTTCTTCTTCTTCTTCTATATCATCTTCTTCTTCTTCTTCTTCTATATCTTCTTCTTCTCTTCTTCTTCTATATCTTCTTCTTCTTCTTCTTCTTCATCTTCTTCATCTTCTTCTCTTCTTCATCTTCTTCATCTTCTTCTTCATCTTCTTCATCTTCTTCTTCTTCTTCTTCATCTTCTTCTTCTTCTTCTTCTTCTATATCATCTTCTTCTTCTTCTTCTTCTATATCTTCTTCTTCTTCTTCTTCATCTTCTTCATCTTCTTCTTCTTCTTCTTCTTCATCTTCTTCTCTTCTTCTTCTTCTTCTTCTTCATCTTCTTCTTCTTCTTCTATATCATCTTCTTCTTCTTCTTCTATATCATCTTCTTCTTCTTCTTCTATATCATCTTCTTCTTCTTCTTCTTCTATATCTTCTTCTTCTTCTTCTTCTTCTATATCTTCTTCTTCTTCTCTTCTTCTTCTTCTTCTTCTTCTTCTTCTTCTTCTTCTTCTTCTTCTTCTTCTTCTTCTTCTTCTTCTTCTTCTTCTTCTTCTTCTTCTTCTATATCTTCTTCTTCTTCTTCTTATCTTCTTCTTCTTCTTCTTCTTCTTCTTCTTCATCTTCTTCTTCATCTTCTTCTTCTTCTTCTATATCATCTTCTTCTTCTTCTTCTATATCATCTTCTTCTTCTTCTTCTTCTATATCTTCTTCTTCTTCTTCTTCTTCTATATCTTCTTCTCTTCTTCTTCTTCTTCTTCTTCTTCTTCTTCTTCTTCTTCTTCTTCTTCTTCTTCTTCTTCTTCTTCTTCTTCTTCTTCTATATCTTCTTCTTCTTCTTCTATATCTTCTTCATCTTCTTCATCTTCTTCTTCTTCTTCTTCTTCTTCATCTTCTTCTTCTTCTTCTTCATCTTCTTCTTCTTCTTCTTCATCTTCTTCTTCTTCTTCTTCTTCTTCATCTTCTTCATCTTCTTCTTCTTCTTCTTCATCTTCTTCTTCTTCTTCTTCTATATCATCTTCTTCTTCTTCTTCTTCTTCTTCATCTTCTTCATCTTCTTCTTCTTCTTCATCTTCTTCATCTTCTTCTTCTTCTTCATCTTCTTCTTCTTCTTCTTCATCTTCTTCTTCTTCTTCTTCTATATATCTTCTTCTTCTTCTTCTTCTATATCTTCTTCTTTCTTCTTCTTCTTCTATATCTTCTTCTATATCTTCTTCTTCTTCTTCTTCTTCTATATCTTCTTCTTCTTCTTCTTCTTCTTCTTCTTCTTCTTCTTCTTCTTCTTCTTCTTCTTCTTCTTCTTCTTCTTCTTCTATATCTTCTTCTTCTTCTTCTATATCTTCTTCTTCTTCTATATCTTCTTCTTCATCTTCTTCTTCTTCTTCATCTTCTTCATCTTCTTCTTCTTCTTCATCTTCTTCTTCTTCTTCTTCTTCTTCTTTCTTCTCTTCTTCTTCATCTTCTTCTTCTT